>NC_057387.1:10582534-10590816 GCF_019320065.1 Cervus canadensis
ACTTATTGGCTCTCTGGGTTGGGGTGGTTGGTTTCAGTGTAGGTATGGAGGCTTTTGGACGGTCACTTATTACTTAAAGTTCCATGTAGTCAGGAGTTTTCTGGTGTTCTCAGGTTTTGGGCTTAAGTCTACTGCCTCTGGATTTCAGTTTTATTCTTCCTGTAGTCTCAGGACTTCTCCAACTATACAGCACTGATAATAAAACTTCTAGGTTAATGGCGAAAAGATTCTCCCCTGTTAGGGACACCCAGAGAGGTTCACAGAGTTACATGAAGAAGAGGAGAGGGAGGAGAGAGATAGTGTTGAGCAGGAGGAGAAAAAGGGGGACTCAAGAGGAGAGAGACAGATCTACGCAGTTGTCTGTTCCCAGAGTGTTCTCTGTAGCCCAGACACCCACCAAGATTCACAGAATTGGATTGGGAAGAAAAGGGGAAAGGAGGAAATAGAGGTATTCTGAGGTAGAAAACAGAGAGTCAAGATTGGGAGAGAATAATCAACACACTCCTGAATAAAAATGGGAACTGAATATTGGATTCTTAAATGTTCACAATTTATATCATATATTGAAAAACAAAAATTAAAAATCTAGAGTAGAGATTAGACTCTTAAAAATACTATATTAAAAACAAAAACCAAAACACACACAAAAAAATTTTAAAAATATATATAAAGTTCAGTTTAAAAAATAGGGCTTCTCTCTTTTTTTTTTTTTGGTAAGGTTATAGTGTATTGAAAATGAAAATTAAGGAGTAGTAGAGGAGTACTAGAGGACTTTAAAAGAAATGAGAGAAAAAGAAAAATAGAAAATAGAAGAGAAAAAGGAGAAAAAAAGAAAAAAAAAAAAAAAGAATTTTCCCTAATTATAAAAATCATAAAAATCTATGAAAATGAAAGTTAAGGAGTGATGGGGGAGTAATAGGGAATTTTAAAGGAAAATAAAAGAGAAAAAATAAAAAAGAAAAAATTAAAAAAAAAAATTTTCTTATTAAAAAAAAAAAAAAGTAAAAATATATCTAGGAATTTCTCTGGAGCTGTTGAGGTCAGTGTCGGTTCGGCTCAGTTTCAGATATCTCCTCGTTCCAGCTTACACTTCTCAATATCTACGGCCTCTTCCGGTGTAATCGGTGTTTTCTACAGGGATTTTAATCTGTTGCACCGCTCTCTCCTGAAGCGGTTCCCTTTGTTTATTTGGCTTCTGTTTGCCGGTTTCTTCAGAGCCTCATCTCCGCCCTGACACAGGCGGGCGGAGGTGGACTCTTATTCAGGTAGCTAGTTCTGTCGCGCTGCCGGGAGAGGCTGGCGCTGCTTTCTCGGTCTGCGCTGCTCAGGATCCCGGCTGCTCTATATGGAGCGCGTCGCGCGCAGCTCCAGCCCTCGGGTGTTCCACAAAAGCGCGGAACAAAAGGCTGCGTCCGCTCTTGTGCCTTCCCCGTCAGAGTGGTCCAGGCAGCCAGGAGCTTGACAGGTGCACTTTCCCCGGGTGCGGCGCGCCCACTACCTTCCGCGGTCCCAATCTAGGTTTCCGCCGGCGCCAGTCGGGTGCATGCGCCTTCTGCCCTCCGCGTCCCCAGCCCCAGTCCCCGCCCGCGTCAGTCGGGTGCCTGCGCCCTGTGTCTCGCCACGACCTGCTCCCGCCTCCGGCGGGTCCAGGCCGGTCCGCAGTCTGCGAGCTCTTCTCTGGACTTTCTCGGTCCCTTTATTCTGCGAACAGCCGGCAGCGTGTTCGGGCCGGTTAATTTTCTCTCTCTTCCCTGCTCTCCCACAGTTCAAGTTGGCAACTCACAAAAGCTCCCTCCGATTGTCCTCAGGGCACTCAGGCCCGGACCCTGCCCCAAACAATGCCGCCTGCTCCTCTCCGTGCCGCCCCCACTTGCTGGTGGCGGATGCAGGTGTCTGGGGCACTTTTCTGCTGAGAGTTGCTTTTAGGCACGTAATCTGTGGGTTTTATTTATTGTTTCCCTCCCAGTCAGGTTGCCCTCCTAGATTCAAACACTTCCCCCAGGCCCGACAGTGCCAGGGTTTCCCGGTGTCTGGAAACGTCCTCTAAAGACTTGCTTCCCAGGACGGATCTCCGTCCGTAGCTCTTTTGTCTCTCTTTTTATCTTTTATATTTTGTCCTACCTCCTTTCGAAGACAATGGGCTGCTTTTCTGGGCGCCTGATGACCTCAGCTAGTGATCAGAAGTTGTTTTGTGAAGTTTGCTCTGCATTCAGATATTCTTTTGATGAATTTGTAGGAGAGAAAGTGGTCTCCCCGTCCTACTCCTCCGCCATCTTGGCTCCTCCCTATAGTTTTTTAGTATAATCTGAAATCAGGCTGCTTGATTCTTCCAGTTCCATTCTTCTTTCTCAATATTGCTTTGGTTGTTCAAGGTTTTTTGTATTTCCATACAAATTGTAAAATTATTTGTTCTAGTTCTGTGAAAAATACCGTTGGTAGCTTAATAGGGATTGCATTGACTCTATAGATTGCTTTGAGTGGTATACTTATTTTCACTATATTGATTCTTCTGATCCATGAACATAGTATATTTCTCCATCTATTTGTGTCATCTTTGATTTCTTTCATCAGTGTTTTATAGTTTTCTATATATAGGTATTTTAAAACAAAGATAACTTTACTATCATGTTGGTATATGTACTTGATGGGCTTCTCTGGTGATTAAGATGGTAAATAATCTGACTGCACTGCAGGAGACACAGGTTTGATCCTTGGGTTGGGAAGATCCCCTGGAGAATGGAATGGCTATCAACTCCAGTATTCTTACCTGGAGAATCCCATGAACAGAGGAGCCTGGCAGACTAGAGTCTATGATGTTGCAAAGGGTTGAACATGACTGAGCAACTAAGCACACACATACTACAAAACCAAAGGGAAGTAAAAATGTCTTCAACTTGGGACTGGATTGATCCACTCAAACGATCAGTTCTTTTGCATTCCTCTAGCTTTCTTTACATACATATATTTGATGGCATGCATGCTCTGGCATAACTGGCCTGAAAGTGCCCAATCTGAAAAATTTAGATGCATTCACATTTTAAATGTATTTGCATAATTTCAAATTATCAATCCAGATAAAAAATGAAAACCTAATTGCATGGAGAGGAACTCAGGGGACACTGATAGATAAGAAATAGACAAAATTCAGATAATTTGAAAAGGAAGAGGCATTTGAGAAAGCTAAAAAGAACTGTTTATACTGCAATAGGAATGAAGAAAAATATTAGAATAATTGTGGTACAAGTATATTTACAAATGCAGTGACAAAAGGGTGTTTTTGTTTATACCTTACATTTCCTCTAAAGTATGATGCAATGATATCAGGTAACATTGTGTTTGGAAGGAGTGACAAAGAGGGCCATGGGAGGGGAGAATAGTTAATTGTTTTAAGTGGAAGTGAGAATATGCATAATACTTTCTGCAGAGAACAGGAGATTGGTGATTATTGAAAAAGAAATATCCAGCTAAGCAAAACTGATCAAAATATGCTTCAAAATGAAAGGACTGTGGATATATAATATATAATCCTTTAGTCTGAAAGACGCAGGGGTCAGAGAAGGATAAACATGTAATAGAACTTATAGGAAAATTATAAGGAAGAAACTTTGGCTGTAGTAATATAAAATTGACTTTAAGGACAAGGGAGAGGATTATCCAAAGTCACCTGGATTATATTATATATAATATTATATATTATACCCATTTCCTGGTGACTCTATCAAAGAATGCTATTAATGAAATGAAAAGTACCTTGAGAATAAGCCATAGAAAAACAACCAGGATTTATCAAAGGAGTCATCAGCTAGGTTAAAGGTGTCTTAGGGAAAGCATACATCATTCATTTTCAAATATTTAAATCACTGCTGTGGAAGTGAAAAATTATATACAAGATATTCATCTCCAGAAATAATATGTGTAATGAAAAGGAGGACAGCATATAAAAGTGGAGCTTTATAACAGTGATATTTAACAGTGGTTAAACTAGAGGCAGAAATACTGCAGGTAAGATACCTGCAATAACAGAACAGTTGGAAGTGATAGACTTCGGTCCTTTTCAACACTGATAACTCATGGTTATATTAAATTTCAACTAGATTTATTCTATTTTCTTAACGATTTTTTTGTGAAGAGTCCTGTTGAGGCTTTTCTAAACTTGAAAATTTGTAATGACTGGACCTTCTATATTGAATTACCATCCACAGTATGTTATTTATCCTTCCTAGAAGAGACTAAAATCATTCTTACCTAAGTATATATACAGCTTATTCAGTTTTCAGTACAGTAGAAACTACCACAACATTGGGAAACAACTATATTCCAATAACATTAATTTAAAATATACTTCCTTGTTCAAGTTTAAGAGCATTTCAGATGTGTATAGTATTAATAATTACCCCAAGTTTAAGACCAAACCTATCAAATTAATACCATGGAGAAACTTTCACTATGAGGTTATAAAGTGCTATGTGAATGAAAGACAATGCTATCATCACTTTTACAATTATTGGTATATCCTCAGAAAAGAGTATTTTGTAGATATAAAGTATTCTTATTACAGAGCTTTAGAATAAAATCCTCTTCTGCCAGTCACTTTTCGAATGGCCGTCTGGACATCTCTGTTCCTTAGGCTATACACCAGGGGGTTCAACAATGGAGTCACAACTGTGTAGGTCACTGTCACAAGTCTATCTTTGCTGGATGGGTACTTGGATGACAGCCACAGATAGACAAAGGAGGCACAGCCATAGTGGACAATGACTACAGTAAGATGGGAGGCACAAGTGGAGAAGGCTTTTCGCTTGCCGTCAGCTGATGGGATCCTCAGGATGGTGTGAACAATGAAGCCATAAGAGATGCAGATAAAAATCATAGGGGCCATGAGTGCTAAAACTCCACCAATGAAGATGATGAGTTCATTGATATAGGAATCAGTACAGGCAAGGCGGATAACTGGTGAGATGTCACAGAAGTAATGGTTAATCTTGTTGGGGCCACAGAAAGGTAGTTCAAAAACTAAGAGGCAGCCTATCAATGAAAACAAAAAACCAATTACAGCACAAGTGCTGCCAATTGTCCACAGACTTGCCAGCTCATAAGGACAGAGTACTGAAGTGGATGACAGATGGCAAGAAAGCGGTCATAACAGATGATTCCCAGTAGCATGCAATTAGTGACAGCAAAACCAAGGAAGAAAAACATCTGAGTGGCACAGTTAATAAATGAGATTGTTCTGAGCAGAGACAACAGATTTATGAGCATCTTGGGCAGAATGACAAAGGTATAGCATGTCTCAGAGATGGAAAGGATCCCTAGGAAGAAATACATAGGGATGTGGAGGCTGCGATCCAGGCAGATGACAGTGACAATGGTGATGTTTCCACTCAGGATAATCAGATACAGGCACAGAAAAACAGCAAAGAGGATGAACTGGATTTCTCCAAGGTTGGAGAATCCCATCAATAGGAACTCTGTGACAGAGGAATAATTAGCTTGGTTGATTTGTTCCCCAAGATTGATCTACAGAGGACAAAAATGAAGAAACAGAGTTTGCCATGAAAAGGGGAGATAGTTATTTCCACTATGGATTGAGGAACAAGAAATAGGAGAAGGGATAAGGACTATTGCTAGTAGGAAATGCCCAATGGACCATGTCAATTCATGGAATTGTTTCCAAAACTCGAGTACATGTTTCCAGTGTTTAAGTCTAGGAAATTATTTTCACACTCTCTACTTCAAATAGCAATTAGGGAATGGAAATGTCTGAAACTTCCTGCATATCAGCCTAACTCTATCATTTATTATCTGTGTAATTTTTTTGTGCTTCAGCTTTTTCATGTGTAACATAAAATACTAATAACACCTCTTTCCTAGTTTTCTTATGAAAATTAAAGCACTGAGAAGTGCACATGCTCACTGTAAACTTCTATTAAATGTCAGCTTCTGCTACCTAAGGTATTTAATTTTCAGGAAGTAGTGTTAGTTTTTCTTAAGCTTCCTTTTAGAGATACTTTAAACATATATCTACTTCAGGTTTTAGTTTTTAATCCTATTATTTTATTTAAAAAAATCTACCAGACCAACATGCATACCCAATTCCTATTTGCATGCATTTATGGAGACAATAATATTGTGTTGACTTTAGTACACCCTTTCCCCTTAATCAATCGATTTCATGCACTGAATAGAAGAGAGTTGGATGGATTTTAGTATATTTAAGTGACTCTAGAGGAACACAAATTTATTACAGTCAGGTTGGCCATTGATATTACTAAATATCTACAGTTATGCCAAGATAATTCTCTGATTCTGCTCTAATTGTAGTTTCAAACCTCAAGAGAAAATAAATCAAACACATCAGACCTTACTTCAATATGAACCCTTGTGTCTGTTCACATTTTACCTGGATTTCTAACAGAACTCAACATTGCATTGGGTGCACCTGGCCTCAAGGAGTTTCAGCTCCTCCAATTTCTCCTTACTAAAGGATGAGCAAATCCTTTTTGCAATTCAACTAAAATCAAGTTTGAATTTTTAAAGTGATAAAAAGATTAAAGCAACCAAATAGTTGAAAATATAAGGCACCAAAGAAGAATACAAAAAGAAAAACTTCTACCTGAAGTAGCTCAGTTGAAGAGACCAGCTGTCCGATCCTACATTTTCAAGGTATATTTCTTAATCTATACCATCTTTGAATGTTTTAGCTTCACATTCTCTCATTTCAAGAGAAGCAAAAGTATCAGTTTCATTTTTCTACCTGAGTGTAGCATAGTGACCAGTAGGCTAATAGGTAGACTTGATATGTTCTCTAAGTAGACAGGGCGTCCCTGGTGGCTCAGTGGTATAGAATACACCTGTCATGAAAGAGATACAGGTTTGATCCCTGGGTCAGGAAGATCCCCTGGAGAAGGAAATGGCAACTCACTTCAGTATTCTTGCCTGGGAAATCCCATGGACAGAGGATCTTGGCGGGCTGAAGTTCACGGGGTCACAAAGAGTCGGACATGACTTAGCAACAGAGCATGCACACTGAGTAGATAAGTCATCACTTTTATCAGTTTATCCATTCATTAATGTGCTAATTTATTGATAAATTAAAGTAATATATCTAGTTACTACATATCTATTTTTAAATTGTATCTATCTTAGGTAGAGTACTGTTCTTAACTGAAATAATTGTAAATCACTTTTCCTTCTTCAACAAACAGCAAGACCATGTCTTCTCATCTTGCAGTATCTCACCTCTGTGCTTTTACTCATACTTTCCACCTGGAAAACCTTATGCACTTTCTATTCATTATTGAAGCTCAAACAGAAGCTGTGACCTCTGACTACTCTGGTCTCCAATGATAAGTGGGACATGTACTTTCTCTTCTCTTAATTTAATGACTTTTTATTGTGCATAAAATATATCACGAAAGTACCAGCCTCTACTTTCTCATATATCAGAGTATAAATACCTTGGGAGCAGTTTTATATTTCCCATAACATAAATACAAATTGCTACTTAAGAACTACTTGTTTAATGAATTGATGACTAAATATTTGATTTTTTTAAAGATGACATCCGCGAAAGGCATAATGTAAAGTCATGAAAGAGATGATGGGATTTTAAGCCTTATTTGGAGAATCTGGGAACAGAGATTCAGCTCACAATCTATCAGATCACATTGCAAAGTTATAATTGTGTTAATGTGTCACACAACCAAGAAGTTATAGAACATTAACCAGACCCAAGTCCTCATGATACGCTACCATTGCTTTTATTTTTATTATTACTACTATTACTAAAGCTCTGGTTCTTCCAAACACTTTCATGCATCATTAGATATCTAACAAAACAAACCAACAGGATATTCTTGAACAATGTAATTTATTTTACCTCCTCAGTTCCCATTTATGAGTCTGATGCTTTAGATTATTTGTCCACAGAATGTTAGGAGTGTGGAGTGCTAAAGACAGTAGAAAGTCTGTAAGGAAAAATAAGTCAGTTATATTTCCTTTATTCCTTCATTGCCTGTTAGAAGTTTTTAATATACCATTGTCACCAGAGAACAGTTTCATGTGATGTTTGAGAATGGGCATTGAATGAACTAAATGTTGAAAATTCATTTTTGATAAGGAATTAGAAGTTTATGTCCTTTCTTTTCCAATTACCCAGAAAAGACTTTCAAAAGGAATCAGCCTTTCAGAGATGGCTGATAGAAAGGAAGTAAGTTCCATGGAGTAGGGGAGCATATTTTATGGCGCTTATTTATAACCATTCCTGTGCCTACTACAATTCA
>NC_057387.1:11490916-11617995 GCF_019320065.1 Cervus canadensis
TTTCAGTAACCTCAATTCTCCATCTGGCTTCGTCCTAAGATTAATCTGAACGTAGCAGCACGGGGTGATGTGTACGGGGGCTGGGGCCGGAACCGGCTGAATCTCACAGCTCACACAACACCGAAGGGACAGACGCAGCAAGAGCTCGTCCGTGTCAGCAGAGGGCGCTCTTTGCTAACAGACGGGCCTGACTCTGGAAGACCGCGCTGAAGGAGGCAGGTTCAGGCAGAATAAGAAGCCGATTAGCCCTTTCTCCCAGCCAGAGGGGATCCAGGGTGCCTTTTTCAAAGCTGGGACAGTGGCCACCTATGTGGTGCAGCCGGCGGGACTTCCTGATGCTGGAATAGTCATAGCCTTGGGCTCTTGTCTCTTGCTGTGGCATTTATTTTATAAATAGGTATTGAGTGCCACCCATGTGTTAGCTGTGCATACAGAAGAGATGGATGAAACGGTGGTATTTTATGGTGAATAAAAGAGTGGGGTCTGAAATACGGTGCCTGGGTTAGAGACACAGGTCTGCCACTTCCTGTGTGATCCTCGGTAATGTACTTAATCTCTCTGGGCTGAGTTGTCGTCTCTGAAATGGCAACGCTGAGAAGAGCGCTGACTCAGGGTTATTCTGGGGGTTAAATAAACTAACACAAATAAATCCTTTGAACACTGCCTGGCACGCATAAGCTCCTGTTAAATGCTGGCTATTAGTCTTGTTCTCGTGAGGCTCACACTGTAGTGAGTCTGTCAAAAAATATTTATAGAGCACTCTACCATATTTCAGGGACTGTGTCAGGTGCTGGGGATGCTGTGGAGAAGACAAATGTGATAGTACCTATACAGAACTTATAATCTAAATGGTAAAAAAAAAAAAAAAAAAAAAACCACTCTTATACATAAAACGGTTGAAATAGTTGGAAGGATTCTAAATGCTGAAAAGAAGTATGGGGTGTTACAGAGCTGGTGGCACTCTGCTCCCACAAGAACGGTGAGCTTGGGCAAGTCAGCTCCTCTCTCTAGCCCTCAGTTTTCTTCATCTAGAAAAGGAGGGGATCAGCTGGATTGAAGGGCCTGGATGGTGGCAGACTGGCTGCCATCATGATAACAGTGTCCTCAAGTCCAGCTGGCAGTTCAAAACATCCATCATGGGGAGACTCCCCTGACTCCTTGTCAGCAGCCGCTATGGTCTCCCATGATGCTTTTAGGGTGAGCATCGTCTTTCCACCCACATAGATGGGAATCCTTGATCAAGTTGAACTCTTAAGATTTGTTCTTTTCTTTACAAAAATAATTTTTACTGGAGTATAGTTGCTTTATAATGTTGTTGGTTGCTATTGTACAGGAAAGTGAATCAGCTGTATGTACACACATATATCCTCTCTTATTTGAATGTTTCATACATAGTACCAATAGTGTGTGTCTCCATGTCTCTATGTCTGCTTTGCATGGAAAGATTCTTTCTAACTTCAATATTCAGATTCTATGAAAATGTCTTCCCTTTGGACTTTGCTAGCAGGTCTGGAATCCCTTTGTTCTTTCTCTGTCAAAATGCAGCTGTTACTTGTGCAGGGTGTTATCTTTTGCTGTGACTTCAGTTGATCAGATGTGAGTTGCCGGTAGCCATAGGTTCTGTGGACACAGGCACTGTGAATAGTGATGTCCTGGAGGACATCATAATAGAGTACCTCTGGGTCCTGGCTGTTACCGCTCAGCTGAACGTGACCCTGGCTGTCTGCTTCTGAGTGACAGCTGAACAATCAGCTGGGGTAGAAAGCCTTGGATGGACAATGGCAGCTCTGGTTGCGATTTTCAGAGTTTCTGGTTGATCTGTCCCTTGTCTGACTTGAAAAATACTGTTGTCTGTCTTGTCTGAACTGTCCTCACGAAGCAGCATAAAGCTCTGCAATGACATTTGTGTGAACAGAAGTTGGGTTGGATGATGGATTTTTTGAAGTGCTGGCAGTTATAGAAAAGACACCGAGTGTTTCCCTTTCACTCATGCAGGCTATGTATAAGCTTCTCGGAGGGGCCAGTTCTCTCCAAGATGTCTCATACGTCTGATAGATTAATTGCTTTGATCAAGTACAGGATACACAGGTAAAATCTGATGGGGTTCCTGGTTGTTCTTAGTTATGAAAAGGAGACCATGGTGCCCTCTTTTTGTTGACCCACCCCAAAGCAGCCTTGATGTTCAGATTAGACGCCCAACTGCCTAGCAAATCAGCAAATCTTGTTTTTTAAAGATTGAAGTACAGTTGCTTTACCATGCTGTGCCAGTATAAATCAGTGAACCTTCTGAGTGTGTGCTGTGCTGGTGCCTTCGTCCCATGGCAAAATGTGGGTTAAGGTGTAATGACCATCAGGGCCGATGGACTCAACAGTTCTGGCCTAAGCTTGGGAAAAGTGTGTCTTGCATGTTCTCAAGAGCCTCATCAGCCTATCTGCTCTTCATATACCTACCATTGGTAGGTATTGGTAAATAGGTATTGGTAAAATAGGGTATTGGTAAAATAGGACTCACAGGGCTTCTTCCTTTTTTAAGAGATACCTTGTTTTTTCGTTTTTAATTAATTTTTATTGGAGTGTAATTGCTTTACAATGTTGTGTTAGTTTCTACTACACAGCAAAATGAATCAGCCATATATATGTATATATATATATATACATATATATATATATATATATATATATATATTTCCCCTCCCTTTTGGACTTCTGTAATAATGCAGGGAATTCTGCTTAATGAACTGTGGCAACACTGAATGGGAACAGTGTTTCCTATCCTCTTATCAACCTTCAGAGGTTTCACCAACAAACAGTCCCTAACTGTGGCATTCGATGCCTTTTATCAAGTCAAGTTCAAATCTGCCTGTCCAATGTCTCTGTGTCATTTTGCTTATCGACCTCTATCTGTCAGCTCAGGATGTCATGTAGAATACCACAGACTGGGTGGCTTAAACAATAGAAATTAATTCTGTCACACTTCTGGAGGCTGGAAGTCCAAGATCAACGTGCCAGCAGAGTTGGTTTCTCCCAAGGTCTTTCTTCCTGACTTGCAGGTGTCACCTTCTCACACACCCTCACAAGGCCTTTCCTCCGTGCAAACACATTCCTGGTGCCTATTGTTCTTCTAGGGACACCAGTCATATTGGATTCAGGTCTCACACTCATGACCTCATTTAACTTCAATTACCTCCTTAAAGACCCAGTCTCCAAATACAATCACACTGGGGTTAGGGCTTCAATATATGAATGGGGAGGGACACACAATTCGGTCCATAACAACCATAAGCACTCTGGGACTTTTTATATTTCTTTTTTTTTTTTTTTTCTCTTGCTAATTCAAAGTGGTACTATCCTTTTCCTTATTTCCCATCTACTGAACTTTTACTTGCCCAATTTATTTTTAGAGAGAAAACATATTTTATTTTTATTCTTTCTTTATTTTTTGACTACACCACATAGCATGCAAGATCTTAGTTCCCTGACCAGGGATCGAGCCTACACCCACTGCCATAAAACACCGAGTCTTAACCACTGTACCACCAGGGAAGTCCCTTATTTGCCCAATTTAAAGCTCCTCTAGCAGCTGGGGAGACAGATCTTAGTGTGAACCTTAGCCCACCATCTCTAGCTAAAAGATTTTGAACAGTGTATCTCTTACTTTATGAAACAGAAAGAACGTAATCTTTACAGGGCTGTTCTGATGGTTAAAAGTCATAATGCTGGTAAAGTGACTCTACTCAGCAGGAGCATTAAACAGGCCTGTAAGAGAGTGAGTCTTAGTAATTTTATAAAATTTTAATAAAATTCACCATCTGTAATGAAAGGTTCTAATTATGTCAGAATACTGGCGTTAAGGAGGCATCTTTACATGTACGTGTCTGGTGCTAGATTGTGAAATTCCCTCAGAGTGAAGAACTATGTCTGACTCATCTTTCTCTCTCTCTATAGCTTAGGCCATGCATATTGTAGTATTAATACTATGATATAAATTTCATAACAACAGCTCCAAAGGGTTTGCCGTTGATAAGTTAGTTCTGAACACGACAGTAGAAGTTTAGCACTGAAAACATTGCTTTCCCTTTGAGTGTCTATTCAGCTCAATTTGCTTGCAAAGTCATAAGGAACAGGAATCTGTTGAAGAATGTCTTCCGCATTCTCTCCTTTGGCATAGGGAGAAGGTAGGTCTGTTCAGGGCAGCTCCAGCATCTAAGAACAGAAGCCAGTGGTAGTTACGGCCAGCCTGACACAAATGGGCAGCTTCAGTTAATACGACCTCTGCAAAAACTGAGAAGCAAGGTGCGTTTGCAGGAGAAGTTTCCTCTGCTCAGCCTCTGCTTGCTTATGTTGTCATCCATGCTAGGAAAAAGAAGGAGAGAGAGGTGTTTTGAGATTGATTTTTCTTGGCTTGCTCACTGAAAACAACTCTGTGAGAGAGTGGAAGTTCTCAGGAAGATTGAGGGGTGTGGGTCAGATATCTGATCACTGGGAAGGCAGAGTTTCAGTCAGCTTCCACCTCAACACACCAAAGTGTCCTTTCTTGCAGAGTGGAAGTGTCGGTGATCAGCTATGTGAGTCAAGGGTGGAGGTTCATGTCCCCCAAAGGGACTGTGTTCTGTGGGTTGGAGGGGTTCAATAGCCTACTCTGCAGTTTCCATGGGGCTTGGAGCTCACAGGTCTGAGCCAGCAGGGACCACACACAGACTCCCTGATCTAAGAGAGAACCTCAGCCTCTGTGCTGGTGGGACCACTTTTCTAGGAGGGACAGTGATATAGGAAATAGGGGATAACTGTGATGAAGAGAAACTGACAAGAGTCTAGACTCAAAGATAATGACAAATGCTGTCCTTATTGATTGGAGGCAAGAAACAGGGAAGGAAAGGAATGAAGAGAAGGCCACCAGGGCAAGTGAGAGAACGTTGAAATCTACGACAGAAATAGGACATGAGGAAGGGAACTAATTCTGTAGAAGAGACTTTTGATTCTAGATGTCTTAAGTTGATGGTGCCAGTGGTAAAGAGGGCTTCCCTGGTGGCTCAGAGAGTAAACAATCTGCCCACACTGAGGGAGACCTGGGTTCAATACCTGGGTTGGGAAGATCCCCTGGAGGAGGGCATGGCAACCCACTCCAGTATTCTGGCCTGGAGAATCCCCATGGACAGAGGAGTCTGGCAGGCATGTCCATGGGGTCACAAAGAGTAAGACATGACTGAGCGACTAAACACAGCACAGCACATCAGCCTATTGTGGTTAGATATGAGGTGGTTATGAATAAGCTTTAAATTGAATGAACAGGAAATTAAGTCGAGAGGAGACTTTTCATAGGTTGAGTCATACACTCCAGAAATTCATGTGTTGAAGTCCTAGCCCCTATATCTCAGAATGTGACTGTACTTAGAGATGGGACCTTTACAGAGGCAATGAAGTTAAAATGAGGTTACTAGGGTGGGTCTGACTGGTGTCCTAGAGGACAGTTGGACACAGACACAAACAGAGAGTGAAGACCATATGAAGACACATGAAGCCCATGGTCATCTGCAAACCAAGCAGAGGAGCCGCAGAAGAAATCAACCCTGCCAACACTTTGATCTTGGACTTCCAGCCTCCAGAATTGTGAGAAAATACATTCCTATTGTTTAAGCCACCCAATCTGCGGTGCTTTGTTATGGCAGTTGTAGTAAATGAGTACAAGACCAAATATAATTTACCCATCACTATCTTTTCTGGATCCAAAGAAAATCAGAATATCAGCAGCACAGAAGTTGATCACAGTGAATGCAGGCACAGTACCTCTTGGGCCCAGCAATTAATGTGGGAACCTATAAGATCTCAAAGGAGCAGTTTTCAGTTTGTCTGAATATTAGAATCACCTGGAGAATAAAGTGAATTTAAAAAACCTCGATTCCCAGACATCATGTCAGACTCTTCAAGAATTTGGATGGGGGATCCAGGCATCCATCCCTTTTAAAGCTCCTCAGAGATTCCAGTGTGCAGCCAAGATGGCACCAATGATCTCGTGAGATATGCGTCCACCACAGGTCCAGGAAACAGACAGCATGTCTGAAACTCCCTCAGGCAGTGGAGGCCTGGCCATGCTGGGAAGGCCACAGGGCCCGGGAACTCTATGAGACACAGAAGACTCTTGGGTTGGCCTGAGGACTGTACTTGGAAGGCCCAAGAGTGAGTAACACTTTTAGGTGATACAGGACACACTCCTTTGTTCCCCAGAATGTAGTGAACCACTTTTTTTTTTTTTTTTTAAGAAATATTTATTTATTTGGCTGCACCAGGTCTTAGTTGCAGCATCCAAGATCTATTATTTTCAGTACTTGGGATTGCTGATTTTTGTTGTGGCATGCAAGATCTTTAGTTGCAGCATGATGTGGGATCTAGTTCCCTGACCAGAGATCGAACCATGGCCCCCTGCTTTGGGAATGAGGAGTCTTAGCCACTGGACCACCAGGGAAGTCATAACAATTCATTCTTAATATCTGACAACCCCAACGTCCTGATCTTACATTCAGAGGAATCACCGCTAGAACTCTTACGAGGAATTTCAGAGAGCATTCTTCTGTGCAACCATGCTAATGTCGCATTTCCATGAATTCCACATGGTGATCTTCCCAGCGCCCTTCAATACTTTATCACCATCACCACAAGCAACATCAGTAGCACCTAGGAGCTAGCTAGATATCTCATAGGCTCTGCCATGTAAACTAGCTGTCCTCCTTGAAATGTTCTCATGATCCCTCTAGCGACAATAACTTTAGTTTGGAAAGTATTGGTTAAGATGAATTAATGGAAATGTACTTCTCATAGTGACATTTACCCACCCCTTAAAAACATTGTCATGACCATTCCCCGCTGCACAGAATCACTCTCTCTCACAACAGTTCACTCCCTGGAAGTACCAAGTCTCCTTCTCAGACCATCTCTCTGCCTGCTGTGCACCAGGAGAATTCAGTGTTGTCTTACACTGAGAAGATATGAACAAGCATCTCTCAAGCCCTTACCCCTGCCCTGGGTAGAGGATGGAATGGGCCTCAGTGATCACTCTAGACTCGGGGCTCAGTTCAATTCAGTTCAGTTCAGTTACTCAGTCGTGTCTGACTCCTTGCGACCCCATGAATCGCAGCACACCAGGCCTCCCTGTCCATCACCGACTCCCGGAGTTTACCCAAACCCATGTCCATCGAGTCGGTGATGCCACCCAGCCATCTCATTCTCTGTTGTCCCCTTCTCCTCCTGCCCTCAATCCCTCCCAGCATCAGGGTCTTTTCCAATGAGTCAACTCTTCGCATGAGGTGGCCAAAGTACTGGAGTTTCAGCTTCAGCATTAGTCCTTCCAGTGAATACCCAGGACTGATCTCCTTCAGGATGGACTGGTTGGATCTCCTTGCAGTCCAAGGGACTCTCAAGAGTCTTCTCCAACACCACAGTTCAAAAGCATCAATTTTTCGGCGCTCAGCCTTCTTCACAGTCCAACTCTCACATCCATACATGACCACTGGAAAAACCATAGCCTTGACCAGACGGACCTTTGTTGGCAAAGTAATGTCTCTGCTTTTTAATATGCTGTCTAGCTTGGTCATAACTTTCCTTCCAAGGAGTAAGCATCTTTTAATTTCATGGCTGTAATCACCATCTGCAGTGATTTTGGAGCCCCAAAAATAAAGTCAGCCACTGTTTTCACTGTTTTCCCATCTATTTCCCATGAAGTGATGGGACCAGATGCCATGATCTTAGTTTTCTGAATGTTGAGCTTTAAGCCAACTTTTTCACTCTCCTCTTTCACTTTCATCAAGAGGCTTCTTAGTTCCTCTTCACTTTCTGCCATAAGGGTGGTGTCATCTGCATATCTGAGGTTATTGATATTTCTCCCGGCAATCTTGATTCCAGCTTGTGCTTCTTCCAGCCCAGCATTTCTCATGATGTACTCTGCATATAAGTTAAATAAGCAGGGTGACAATATACAGCCTTGACGTACTCCTTTTCCTATTTGGAACCAGTCTGTTGTTCCATGTCCAGTTCTAACTGTTGCTTCCTGACCTGCATACAGGTTTCTCAAGAGGTGGTGAACACAAGGCATCACAGATTGATTTTACAGGGAAGCAGACCCTGATACAGAAATTAACATACAGGAAATTTATAAGTGAGTGATCTCAGGATGAAAAATTGCCAGAGGGAGCAAGGTTGTAAGAGGGATCAAGGTTGTATCAAGGGAGAAGCTGAAGCTGGCTCTCCTTTTAAAAAAATTGAGATGTAGTTGCTTTACAATATTGTGTTAGTTTCTGCTGTGCAACGAAGTGAATCAGCTGTTTATATACACTCATCCCCTCCCTCTCCACCTCCCATTCCACTGATTTAGGCTATCCCCTGAGCTCCCTGTGCCAAACCACAGCTTCCCACTAGCTACCCATTTTTAAAAAATATGTATTTTTAATTGAAGGATAATTGCCTTACAGTGTTGTGTTGGTTTCTGCCATATAACCCCTCCCTTTTGAACCTCCCCACATCCCACCACTCTGAGTCATCAGAAGGCCAGGCCGGGCTCCCTGTGTTATATAGCGGCTTCCCACTAGCTATGTATTTTCCATATGGTATTCTATATATGTCAGTCCCAATCGCTCAGTTCATCTCACCCCTTCCTTTTTTTTTTTTGAAGTCACTCACAAAGTCCGACTCTTTGCAACCCCGTGGACTCTAACACACCAGGCTCCTCTGTCCATGGGATTCTCGAGGCAAGAATACTGGAGTGGGTTGCCATTTCCTTCTCCAGGCACCCCTTCCATTTGAAGCAACCTCCACAGAGGTCTCTGCCAACTCCCTTAAATAGCTTGGACTAGGGTGTTCTCTCAAAGTGGCCTTAAGCTGGAGTGAAGGGGCCTTGTTTCTACACCCCAGTGTTGACTGGCCATTGGATACATGACTAGGGGAAAGAAAAGTGATCGTGAATACAGTGGCCGAAGCACTTTCCCAGAGGGCTGATGACTGCAGGCTATCTGCCAGTGGCAATCTCAGCAACTGAGGGAGTAAGTCCTCCATTCCTGACAGAGGATCTAGGCAGCACATCACAGCATCCATTACACAAAATCAGAGTCGATTTTAAACATGTATCTATTACCTCCTTGCTTAGGAACACATGATCTCCTGATACAAGAATTCATTTCGGGGATTCTGATTTCCCTAGGAGGTCACGGTGGGCAGTGATAGTGACATTGCTGGGCATGTGTCTGGGGGCTTATTGGGCAGACCTGAGGGGGGATGCTGAAGAACACTGATTCATTTGAAGGACGTTCCCAAAGATCATAAATCCCTCTTTCTTCTCTCATTTCCATACTTATCTCAAGTCCAAGTGTCTCAAGTGTCTTCATGATCTCACTTTCCCTCTGCTCCAGTTTACACTCTGTCTTCTGTAATGTTCCAGTTTTGTGAGTGATAGCTCTCAGTTGTTTTCCAGCTTAGTGTTGAAAGGGCTCACTCCTCTTTACCCCCACAACCTCTGTGGCCAGCTGATGGGTACCCAACCTCATAATTACAGTAAACACATGGTGCTTTGGTTGGAAGGCGCAAGGATACAGGGATATGGAGGAATTATAAACTTTGAGATTATTGGAATATCACTGTAACTTTCCCAACTTTATGCACCAATGGGAAACAGAGGACACCAGGATGGCTGACAGGACCTATCTGCTTTCTTTTTGTTTTTAAATTTTTATTTATTTATTTTTGGCTGTGTTGTCTTTGTTTGCTGCATGTGCTTTTCTCTACTTGTGGTGAGTAGGGGCTACTCTTCATTGCCATGCACAGGCTTCTAGGGGATATATACATATCCTCTCACTTTTAAGCCTCCCTCCCACCCATCCCTCCCACCCTTCTGGGTCATCACAGAGTGCCAGATTGGCACTTTCATCAAGAGTCTCTTTAGTTCCTCTTTGTTTTCTGCCATAAAGGTGGTATCATCTGCATATCTGAGGTTATTGATGTTTTTCCTGGCAATCTTGATTTCAGCTTGTACTTCATCCAGCCCGGCATTTCTCATGATGTAATCTGCATATAAGTTAAATAAGCAGAGTGACAATATACAGCCTCAACATATTCCTTTCCCAATTTGGAACCAGTCCGTTGTTCCACGTCCGGTTCTAACTGTTGCTTCTTGACCTGCATACAGATTTCTCAGGAGGCAGATCAGGCAGTCTGGTATCCCCACCACTTTAAGAATTTTCCAGTTTGTTGGGATCCACACAGTCAAAGGCTTTGATGTAGTCAACGAAGGGGATGTTTTTCTAGAATTCTCTTGTTTTTTTCTATTATCCAACGGATGTTGGCAATTTGATCTCTGGTTCTTCTGGATTTTCTAAACCCAGCTTGAACATCTGAAAGTTCTCAGTTCATGTATTGTTGAAGCCTTGCTTAGAGAATTTTGAGCATTACTTTGCTAGTGTGTGAGATGAGTGCAATTGTGCAGTAGTTTGAGCATTCTTTGGCATTGCCTTTATTTGGGATTGGAATGAAAACTGACCTTTCCCAGTCCTGTGGCCACTGCTGAGTTTCCAAAGTCGCTGGGATATTGAGTGCAGCACTTTAACAGCATCTTTTAGGACTTGAAGTAGCTCAACTGGGATTCTATCACCTCCACTAGCTTTGCTTGTAGTGATGCTTCCTAAGGCCCACTTGACTGCGCATTCCAGGATGTCTGGCTCTAGGTGAGTGATCACACCATTGTGGTTATCTGGGTCATGAAGTCTTTTTTGTATAGTTCTTCTGTGTATTCTTGCCACCTCTTCATATATATATATATGTCAGTCCTCATCTCCCAGTTTATCTCACCTCCTCCGTTAGAAGCAATGTCCACAGAGGCCTCAGCCGACTCCCCTAGATAACTTGGACTGGGGTGTTCTCTCAAAGTGGTCCTGAGCTGGTGTGAAGGGGCCCTGCTTCTATACCCCAGTGTTGATCAGCCACTGGATACTTTACTATGGGAAAGGAAAGCGATCCTGATACAATAGAGCACGGGCTCTAGGGTCCGCAGATGGGCACTGGGGCGCATGGGCTTCGGTAGTTGCAGCACTCAGGCTCAGTAGTTGTAGCCCCTGGGCTCTAGAGCACAGGCTCAAGTTGCTCTGTGGCATCTGGGATCTTCTTGGATCAGGGGCGTCTCCTGCACTGTCAGGCAGATTCTTTACCACTGAGCCACCAGGGAAGCCCAGGACCTATCTGCTTTCAAGCAGAATCCTATTTCCAAGATCAAAACAGAAAAAGAATAAACAGATATATTAACCCCCTTCTTCTCAGCTCCAGTCTGGCAGACAGGTCTCTCTGACACTGATTACATGAGTCTGGAATTACTGGTTTTCTTCCTATAGCCTGTGACATTCTCATTCTCTCCCTGACATCACTACACCAGAGTCTTTTTTCCCCTCTATCCCCAGAGTGTGAAGCTCCTGGGGCTTGCTTCAGCCTTTTGCCAGAGCTCTGCCATTTTTGCAGAAGCTGAAGTTGGGTTTCTTACAGCTAGAAGAGTCTGGTGCTTTAACTACTCGACAGACTGTGTGTTTGTGTGGGTGCACATGTGCATGCTCAGTTGTATCCAACTCTTTGGGACCCCGTGGACTATAGTCCATCAGGCTCCTCTGTCCATGAAATTTTCCAAGCAAGAATACTGGAGAGAGCTGCCATTTCCTTCTCCAAGGGATCTTCCTGACCCAGGGATCAAACCCACGTCTCTTGTGTCTCCTTCACTGGCAGGCAGTTTCTTTACCACTGAGCCACCTGGGAAGCCCATAGATAACTAGTATCTGAATGTATATCTACACCTATATAACTGAGCCACTTTGCCGTATACCTGAAACTAACACAACATCATAACTCAACTATACTTCAATTAAAAAATGGGCAAGCAGTTATTTCTTAGAAGAAGCCTAAAAGGCTAACAAGAGCATGATAATTAGACAAATGGAAATAAAAATGCCAATAAGATCTTTTTCTTTCATTTATTTTTATTAGTTGGAGGCTAATTACTTAACAGTATTGTAGTGGTTTTTGCCATACATTGACATGAATCAGCCATGGATTTACATGTGTTCCCCATCCCGATCCCGCCTCCTGCCTTCCTCCCCAAGATCTCTCTTTATGCTCACTTGGTTGGCAAAATTTAGAGGGTTAACTAATTAATTGGCTAATTAATTAACTCATGCCAAAGACTGCTTAGTTGCAGGGTGGCTCAGTTAATAAAGCATCTGCCTGCAATGCAGGAGACCCAGTTTCAATCCCTGGGTTATGAAAATACCCTGGAAAAGGGAATGGCAACCCACTCCAGTATTCTTGCCTGGAGAATTCCATGGGCAGAGGAGCCTGGGAGGCTACAGTCCATGGGGTTGCAAGGAGTTGGACATGACTGAGCAACTAACATTCAAGCAACTCAAAGGTTGCTTGGGATGTCATATTAGGGAATGGTCTTGCACTTCTGGGGGCAGAAGTAATTTGGGGGACCATCTGGCATTACTTGTTGCATTAATCTCACTCTCAGATATATATTCAGAGAAATTCTCACACATGTCCTTGGTGGAACACGAGAAAGGAAGTTAGTCAGTGTCTGCAGCAGTGACAAGATGGGGATAATCTAGGTGTCCGTCACTGGGGGATTAGATACGGACAGTGTGGTGGAATAATGTGCAGAAGTTAGAAGCAATGAACTAGATGTACACACAGTAACGTGCATAAATTAAAAAAAACATGGCACCAAGAAAAATGGAGCAACAGTACAGGCAAACAAAGAAATCAGGCTCACCACAAATAATGCACGGAAGTGAAGGGAATACATCAAATGCATTAGAATGGCTGGAGACCAAGGAATGAGAAGAGCACCTAAAGATACAAGGCTATGAGGAAAGAAAACTAGAGAAAATAGGTATGGTACCACTATGGGAGGGAGCCATGAGCTGAGAAGCGTGATTAACTCAGCATCTGAGGTTACAAAACAAACAGGAAGGAAAACAAAAGGAAACAAAAAATGAAGAAAGTAATAAGAAGAGAAAATGTAGGGTGAAAAGGCAAACAGTTAATAAAATAAATTTTGTATCCAGTACAAAAGCAAAACTCAACTATATGTTACATTAACACAACATTATAAATCAACTGTACTTGAATAAATTTAAAGCAAAAAACAAACAAACAAAAAACAAACAAAAAGCCCTATATGCTACATACCCCTTATATACAGGAAAGTCACTCAGAAAGTTAGAAGTGGAAGACTGGACAAAGACATATCAAGGCAGAAAACACCGAATGAAAGTGGGAAAGGCTAAGATGTACAAGAAAGCTCCAAGCCTCATAAATCTTTGGAAGTAAATATCATGTCATCAAAATATCAATACTTGACACATGGACTGTAGGAAATGGAAGGAGAAATAAATTTAATGACAATGACAGTAACAAATGATACCTGTAGACCTGCAGTAGATCAGGCAGATTAAGAAATAAGGGTGTATATGAATCAAATAGTATGATTAATAAGGAATTCCTAATAAATATACATTGACACCAGTAACAGGGAATTCACTTTCTTTTAAGTATTCACAGGTGATCTACCAAAATTGATCATACTTTAGGTCACAAAGAAAACCTTAAAAAATTATAAATGCAATCAATTATTTTTAAAAATCACAAAATTAAGGGAAAATCCTTTCACCAGGCAACTAAAAAATTTCCTCTTTTAAAACATTTCTGAGGTCAAAGGAGAAAATAAAACTGAAATTACAGACTTGATAACAATTATAACCAAAACACTACCTATCAAAACGTAAGAGACATGATTAAAACAGGTCTTTAAACAACTGGAAAAAGTGCCAACAAAGAAAAATAAAAATAAATTAACTAGGCATTGAAACTAAGAACTTAGAAAAATATCACCAAAATCAGTGAAGATAAAAACAGACATTAATGAATAAATCAAACAGAAAACCCCAACAGAATATATGAATAAACTCAAAAGCTTTTCTATGAAAAATAGATAAACCACTGAATAGGCTAATCAAGAAAGAAGGGACAATGAATTAAACATACATCTTTTGAAAAACTATATTAAATGGATGACTTTGTAGGAAAATATAAATTACCATTTTTTTTCAAGAAGAGAAGGTTAAATAAACATAACAATAATAGTGAAAAAAATTGAGAATGTTATTGGAGAGCCACATCTCCAAACATATCAAGCCAGATGGTTTCACTCACTAATATTTTTAGTCTTCAAGAAGATAAATTTAGTAGCATTTACATTTTTTTTTTTAGTAATCACAGAGAAAGAAATCTTTCAAAATAATAAGAAACCAACACAGCATTCATCCAAGCTTTTCAAAGAAAGTGTAAGAAACTACAGACAAATTCTCATTATGAATACCTATGCAAAAATCTTACATAAGATACTATCAAATGGAATTCAGCAGGATATTAATATACATCACAACCAGGTAAGGCTGTGATAATTATTCATTATAAGTAGAACTGTTGACAAAGAAATATATCTTCTCAGTTTTCTTCTTCCCATATCCACTCAGATTCAAAATTTAGATATTAATTTCTAAAAGAAGTCACTCACTCAAATATTTTTTGAGATCTAGGCAACCAACTCTAGTATTCTTGCCTGGAGAATCCCATGGATAGAGGAGCCTGCCAGGCTACAGTCCACGCGGTCACAAAGAGTCAGACACGACTAACACTTTCACTTTCAGGCCTTACTGGAGTTTGGGGGACTCATAGGATGAGTTACATCATGGAGCATGTGGCTTTTTCCTTTTCTTCAGTTTTCACACCCAAATCTAATCAAGATACTCAGCAGAACAAAAGACCTCATGAATCAAGACTTTCCTGAGAGGACCGATTAAGATGGCAGAATAGTCAAACATGAGGCTCACCTCCTCCCACATTACATCAAAAATGTATCTACATGTGGAATGATTCTCACAGAATATATACTGAATGCTGGCAGAAAACCTCAGACTCTCAAAAAGGCAAGAACATCTCTAAATAACCTGGTAGGACAGTATTTTCCTGAGAGATTAGCTTTTGTGAAAACACACACACACATATATAATCTCTCAGGAAATTAGTGTTAATGGAATGTTACTATTGTATTTTTAAATTTAATGAACAGTATAAAATAATACATAGCTTACAGTACAAGAAACTGAAATATACATATTAATTCATATATATTTATAAAACATTTTAGAATTATCAGAATATTAACAGCAGTTACTTCTGAGTATTAAAATTTTGGCTGATTTTTATTTTCTTTTTTGTATACTATTCTTTTTATAATGTGTTTTATATTTGTAATTTAAAAAATATTTTAAAAAGAAATAAGAGCTACTTTCTTCCCAAGTCACTTGGAAACAATCAAATACCCACATTTTCTTTTGTCTGTTTTACATGCACATATTTTGTACCAGATGTAGGGCCCACCTCAATCAGTTCCTTGCTTGTTTCATCCTAGGAGCTGCTACATCTGCTCAAGGAGACAGTATTGGGATCCCCAGGCAGTTCTGGAAGACTGGAAAAGCCAGGACCGGGCCAAGGTGTCAGTATAGACGGAGACATTCTCTGAGCTTGGCTTCTTTGGGAGCTGGGTTTTGCCCCACGTGCAGGCACAGTTGATGCTTTGGCTCAGAAGAACAATTTAGAATCCTGCTGAGGGGTCAAGTGAGGCACAGGGCTCAAGCGAGCCACAGGTAAAGCATTAAGGTCTGTCCAGAGCCACTGAGTCACCCAGGGCAGGGAGGTCAAAAAGTAGAGATTCTGAGGTCTGCGGGCCTCCAGTCTCCATATCTTCAAAAAGAACTAGGCTAGAATGCTGTAGAGAAAAGGGAATTGGTGGTAAGGAGAGGAAGAGCCAAAAAGGGATTGTCCGGACAAACTCATGGGGTCTTCCTGCAGAGGTGACGTCCAGGATATGGAAGAGGGCCAACCCTGAGTTCCAGACCTCTCCTTTCATGGAGATCATCCAAAATCAGCAAGCGGTAGCAGGCCCGGAGACTTCTTCCCAGATTTTGCTCTTTACCACAGATCTTTATGAATGAGGAGTGTTTGATTTCGTCCCAGCTCTGTAACTGGACCAGGTATTATTCCACTTTTCTGACAGAGATCATGAGCTTCAGAGAAATTTGATGCTTATAGGGCTGGTAAGTGGGGGAGGCAGGACTCAAGCTCTGTATGAGTCAGTTCAGTTGCTCAGTCGTATCCGACTCTTTGCAACCCCATGAATCGCAGCACGCCAGGCCTCCCTGTCCATCACAAACTCCCGGAGTTTACTCAAACTCATGCCCATTAAGTCAGTGATGCCATCCAGCCATCTCCTCCTCTGTCACCCCCTTCTCCTCCTGCCCCCAATCCCTCCCAGCATCAGGGTCTTTTCCAATGAGTCAACTCTTTGCATGAGGTGGCCAAAGTATTGGAGTTTCAGCTTCAGCATCAGTCCTTCCAATGAACACCCAGGACTGATCTCCTTCAGGATGGACTGGTTTGATTTTCTTGGAGCGGGTTAGTTGATACCAAATCCTGATCCTTTCCAATTTCCAAAGCTGATTCCATTTCCCTGAATGAGCCACAGGCCTTTAGATATTCCTAAAACTGGACATTGGCTCAATAGTTCTAAAAGCTTATTCTCACCACCTCTGGAAGGATGCCCAGGAAGTTGGGGTGCTCCACCAGAGACATGATCTGGGGCTGGGCATGAGGTAGCAGTTTCCACTGGCTTCTGCTCTAGTCACAGGCTCGATAGAATCTTTGGGAAATGCAGTGGACTTTATTTTGCTTCCACCCTCAATTTGTGGCCTGGTTTCCTTGAAGACCCAGAGTCTCCTACATTCCTCGAATTCCCCACTCCCTGTCTCACTAGAATCCAGGGAAGGGAAAAGCACTTGTGTCTTCCCTACCAAGCACTCCTCTTATTTGGGATTTGTTTCGATGAGTAGAGGCATTTCAGGGAGACAGTACAGTAGGGCTGATGGGATTAGATGAGAACATAGAACAATCTAATCCCATCAGCTCTAATCAATCTATATTGATTAGAACAATATAAGCAGTGTGACCTCCATTAAAATCACCCAAACTGTGTAATTTTATGGTTTCACAATTATTTTCCTGGCATTATAGCCAAACTCATGGCCATGAAAATGCCAATATCTTGTCTTTTGAAGTGGCAGATACAGGCTACTAACAGAATGTGTAGGAGAGTCCTTTATAACTCTGGACTGCCTAATATGAACTAATGGTGTTTTCCTGACCACATGTTAATGTAGAATGAGTGAGTGGTTCTGAAGGCAGCAGGAGCAACAGTGACTAGCAAAGTGAGTTGGAGGCAGCATAGAGAAGGGCCTTGAAGTGGAGTAAGCTGGCTCCCATTCAGCAGGCCCCGCCATCACCTACCTTCGCACACTGCACCTGCATCCTCATCGTGCCCACAGTCAGAGGTCTCAAGCTGCTCACATTCAGCCAGTGCTGCTTCTGTCCCACTGCACAGGGCTCCCTGAATAAACACAGGCTGGTCCTCCTCTGCCACTGGCAGATACAACGTGCCTGCAGGTGTGTGCTCGGCTGTCCCACAGCCCAGCTCCCGGCACACCACGGCCACATCCTTCATGTCCCAGCCGTCATCACACACGGTGCCCCAGCAACCTTCCTCTTCCACCTCCACTCGCCCTTCACAACGGTGGGGACAATTCATCAACTGTATTTTAGGTGGAAATTCTGCGAACAGAAGGGGTCAGAGCACACTCAGAAATGCCCTCTTAGGGCAGCTTCCAGTGTTAAGAGAGGTTGTTTGATAGTGGTGGTGGTGTGTGGTATGAGGCAGTGAAAGTGAAAGTGAAGTCGCTCAGTAGTATCTGACTCTTTGCGACCCTGTGGACTGTAGCCTACCAGGTTCCTCCGTCCATGGGATTCTCCAGGCAAGAATACTGGAGTGGGTTACCATTTCCTTCTCCAGGGCATCTTCCCAACCCAGGGATCGAACCCGGGTCTCCTGCATTGGAGGCAGACGCTTTTAACCTCTGAGCCACCAGGGAAGCCCGGTATGAGGCAGAGGACTTGCTAAATAAGGAATCACCAAGCTTTGCTCTATCCCATGCCATTACCATCTCCTAAAACATCCCACCCCACCTAAGGCCCCCACTCAAAGTCACCTGGGAAAAGGCCTTTCTGAAAACAAGGGAATACAGGCACGGAGAGACTTATAGTTTGATTTTTATGAACTCAAAAAGATCTTAGAAAAAGAGGAGTCCAGAATCAGGTCTTTCCTGAAAATGGACACTGAGGCTTGGAATAAAGAAAGGCCTAGAAGAAGTCAACTGAGTTACTCAGTTTTCTTTTGCTCCTCCCTGTTGCTGACTTCACCAGTCACAGTCCCGTGGTCTCTGCAGAGGAAAAGGATGAACACATCACATGGACTGGTTAATCTCTACTTATTTGCTTTTTGTTGTTGTTGTTTTATTTTTTGCTTTTTAAACTGGAGTAATTGTTTTTATTTATTTAAATTGAAGGATAATTACAATATTGTGTTGGTTTCTGCTATACATCAACATGGATCAGCCACAGGTATACAAATGTTGCCTCCCTCTTGAGTCTGCCTTCCACCTCTCACCCTATCCCAACCCTCTAGGTTGTCACAGAACCCCGGTCTGCGTTCCCTGAGTCATATAGCACATTCCCATTGGCTATCTATTTCACATACGTGAGGTATATGTTTCCATGCTACTCTCTCCATTTGTCCCACCTTCTCCTTCTTACCTGCCCCTGCCCCATGCCCATAAGTCTGTTCTCTAGTCTGTGTCTGAACTGGAGTAATGTTTAAAGAGACTCTTTTCTCAGGTACACGAACACCAATGTTCACTGCAGCATTATTTACAAAAGCCAAGACATGGAAGCAACCTAAATGTCCACTGACAGATGAATGGATAAAGAAGATGTGGCACATATGTACAATGGAATATCACTCAGCCATAACAAAGGATGGAATAATGTCATTTGTAGCAATATGGATGGACTTAGAGATCATCATATTAAGAAATGTTAGACAGAGAAAGACAGATATCATACAGTGTCACTTATACATGGAATCTAAAAAAAAAAAAAGGCTACAAATGAACTTATCTACAAAACAGAAACAGAATCACAGACACAGTAAACAAACTTATGGTTATTTACCAAATGGGAAAGTGGTGGAGGGATAAATTAGGAGGTGGGAATTAACATATTCACACTACTATGCATAAAATAGATAACCAACAAAGGCCTACTGTAAAGCACAGAGAACTGTATCAATATTTTGTAATAACTTGTAAGGGAAAAGAATCTTAAAAGGAATATAAAACAGAATCACTGTGTTATATGCCTGAAGCTAAAATGACATTGTAATTCAACTACACTTCATTAAAAAAAATTTAAGGACTTCCCTTATAGTCCAGTGGTTAAGACTCTGTGCTTCCACTGCAGAGGGTGTGGGTTCAATCTCTGGTCAGGTAACTAAGATCCTGCACATCATGTGGCTCAGCCAAATTCCTTTTTTTAATTAAAATTTTTTTTTAAATAATTAAAAAGAAACTCTTTTCTTTGGGATATCTAGCAAAAAGGAGGGATATAAAACTGAAGATGTCAGTGGTCAGCTCTGCCTGTCTGAGAAGTTAATAGAGAAATGCAGAGGAAAGAGGGAAGGCAGAGACAGAACTCTTTGCTAGTCACACATTAAGCCATGTCCATTCCTGACCCTCCCACCAAATTTACTTTTTTTTTCTGGCCCAAGCCTGTTTGTATGGGATTCCTGTCATTTGAGACAAAAATTCCCCATTTTACACAGTCAATTACCACGTTCATGACAAAGCCCCTATAAAAAGTTAAGTTTCTAAGAATTATAAGTAACAATGTAAATATGATTCCCAAAAATTAATAGCTTGAAAAGAGCAAACATATGTAAGACTCTATAGAAACTGAATACATCAAACAACTTGTTTAATTTAATAGAAAAATAAAAAACTGAACTTTGCATATCCTAAATAGAAAATTCACACTTTTCAAATTCCATTTATAGCATTTAGAAAAAATGTTAACTGTGTGTTATTTCAAAAGATATTATTAGTAAATCCCCAAATGATACAGGCCATATTCTTTGATAAAATTTAATACAGGGATAATAAAAAGCTTTTAGAAAAGAAATGTATAAGAATCTAAAAAAGTGTATAAATGAACTTATCTACAAAACAGAAATAGGGTTACAGATGTAGAAAACAAGTTTATGGTTACCATGGGGTAAGTGAGGGAGGGACACACTACTATATATAAAATAGATAACTAACAAGATCTACTATATAGCACAAGGAATTTGACTCAATACTCTGTAATGACCTATATGGGAAAATAATCTAAAAAAGAGTGGATATATGTACATGTATAACTGGCTGGGGCTTCCCAGGTGGCAAAGTGGTAAAGAACCTGCCTGCCAATACAGGAGATGCAAGAGAAGTGGGTTCGATCCCTCGGTCAGGAAGATGCCCTAGAGGAGGAAATAGCAACCCATTCGGGTATTTTTGCTTGGAGAATCCCCACCGATAGAGGAGCCTGGTGAGCTACAGTCCATAGGGTGGCAAAGAGTAGTAACAAATGACGTGACTTAGCATGCATGCATGCACACCTGGTTCACTTTGCCGTACACCTGAAACTAACATGACATTGCATATCAACTATACTCCAATAAAAATTAAAAAAAGAAACTAATAAAAGAGGATAAAAATCTATTCATAAGAAATTATTAAGTTTCAGGCTATAAAATTCAGTGAAACACAAATTTTACATACTTTGGAAATTAAACAAATGAAAATATTATACATCAAAATCTGTAGGATGAGATGAAAGTGGTACTTAGAAGAAACTATACCGTTTTAAATTCATTTATTAGGAGACAAAGAAGAAAAATGAATAAGCATTTGCTTAAGAAATTAAAGAACCACATAAAATAAACTGAAAAGGAAGAAAGATATATTCAAGATAAAGGAGAAACAAATGAATCAGAAAACCAAAACTCAAATATATTTGAGTAAAAAAACTAAGCCTGGTTCCTTAAAAAGAGCAATAAAATTGACAAGCATATGGCAAATATGATTAAGAAAAAGAGATCACACAAACTAGAAATGAGAAGAGAGCATAAATGCATATATAAAGGTTGTTTCCAAGTTAGATGATAATACTATGGACAACATTCTGTGATAAATTTAGGTATAATCATCCATATTATTCTAACAAGGAATAGAAAATTTGAAGACTAACAAAAAAAGATTTGACAGTGGAGGTAAGGATTTAAGAAGCTCAGAATGTTGTTTAGGCTAGTTCCAAAGACTTTGCAAGTAGATAATTCCAACACGGTTTTAAACTGTTGCAGAGCACAGAAAATATGGAAAACCTCTGAAAACATTCTTATGAGGCAAACCTATCCCTGAAACCAAAATTGGTTCAAAAAATAAAACTCATAAATAAAGTTGCAAACATTTGCAATAAATATTAAGTTGTACGTAGCTGCTACCTATGATATAATGACTGAGAAGGGTTTATAGCAGGAATTCAATGATTATTCCATATTAAGAAACTTATTCAGGCACTTCTCCACAATAATAAATTAAAGGGAAAAATATTATATATACAGCCATCATTTTAAAATAGTGGCAAAGAGCAGTTTTTCAATTCTGTAGTTCTAGTCTAGAGTTTCATCTTTGTACCTACTTGCTGTGTGATGGTGGGTAAGTTACTTATTCTAAATATCATTTCCTCACTAGTAAAATGAGAGTTGTCAGTGGAGATTAAATGAGATAATCCTAGTAAAGCTTTGAATCCTAGAATCTGGTTTGTCCATGGGGTTTTCATTGTTTTCTTGAGTACTGACAAGGTTTGGTTGTAGCTCCTTGCTCGCTGAGAGCTCTGAATATGCAACCGTCTTTGTCTCCTCCCTCCATGCCTCACTTACCCCACTCCCAGGGCTGACTTGATCCTAGTGCAGTATTTACGTCACACCTATCTGAAGATGTAAGTGAAAGGGGAACCGGAAGGCCAGTGATGCTGCTGTTCAGACCAGTGAGAAGGAGAGACAGGGAGAGCTGACAGCTTCTTTTGTTGAACTCCGATTCCTCGAGGGAGAGGAAAACCCATGGAAAGGACACACAAGCCATTGTTTGGCATAACGGCAACCAGTGCTCTGGGACGAGACGTCGGACTTGTCCTACCTGCGACGTGGAGTACCGCCACGTCCGTCACCGCGCTGGGCCCCCAGGCCGTTGTCGGCCTCGCAAGCATAGCTCCCACAATGCCTTGCGGTCACAGAGCGGTTGAAGGAAGCTCCTCCTCCAGAAGGAGCCGAGGTGTTCCCCAGGGCAACATCTTCATGATAAAACCGGCACAGAATGGCGGGAGATGCTCTCTTGTCCTCACAGCGAAGCTCCACCACGTCCCCGGTCAAGGCCTGGGCCCTCCCCAGTCAAGGCCTGGGCCCCGGGAACACTGAAGGTGAGGACAGGACGTGACACTGGAACTGATAAAGGACGGTTCATCAGGGAGGGTCTCTTGTGCGGGCACAGACTTATAACCCACTCTCTCTATTCTCACTGTGTCCACATAGTACCTCTCAAGCCCTGGGGTTTCTTCCCCACTATCCCACCTTCTGAGCTAACGCTGCAGAGACGGTTCCCTGTGGAGCTTTGCCAGCTTCCTGGGAGGAGTTCTGGAGACCCTACGTCTGACCGGGCCTCAGAGCCTGCTTCCTGTCACCCCTTGTCATCTTCCTTCGGCTCTTCTGCCCCTGTTGTCACTGCTGCCGCTGCCACCACGGCTGCAATCACAATCCTAGCGTGTTAATGGCTTCCTAACCTCTTCACAGCCCTGATTCTTATCCTTGGAACATCCTCACTGCCACAGAAGGAAACCAACCAATCGCAGTTGGGACTCTCCGGCTAATTAGGAGAATTAGCTACTTACTTCTCACAGTGGCGTTCACTGCCTCGCTCTGGATGAGGCCGTAGCCGTTGTCAGCTGTGCCGTAGTAGCGCCCGGCCTGGCTCTCCCAGATAACGGGGATCTCCAGCTCGGCTCTCTGGGAGCGCTGGCTTTTCTGCCCCAGACTCTCCCTCGTGTCCTCTCTGTGGCAAGAGAATGTGGTTTTCCCGGTGCCTTTGGCTACAGAGCAGACAAGGACCAGCGTCTCCCCTTCAACACCTGGTCCTCCTGGGGCTGGGTCTCCAGGAACACTCCAGACACAGGGATTCCTGTGTGAACACAGGACGAAGGGTGAGGGCCTGGAGTGGAGGCTGGTACCACCTGCCGGCAGGTGGAGCTGGTGGGATGTTTAGGCAGAGAAATGTTTTTTTATCAGGGAGGGTACATTCTGAGAGCCCTCAGGCAGGATCACCCTGCTCCTGAATGCTCTAAAAATTCCAGCTTGCACTTCCTCCACACTCATTAGCCTTTGCTAATGACCACGGCCCTTAGTGATCTTGCTCCTTCCTGACCTCCAGATAAACTCAGGACAGCAGGAGTGATGGGAAGGGGGCTGACAGGGGAGTCCCCACCCACTTCCACTGCTTATTCACTGCATGATCTTCATAGATCAGTTAATCTCTCTGATCCTCAGTTTTCTCAAAGGTAAAGTGTGGATAACCATACCAACTTCATAGCGTTCTCATGAAGATGAAACAGCATGCATGTACAGAACCTGTTACACTGAAGATGTCCAGAAATGGTGGCTGTTGCTGGTACTACTCTCCACTGATGTGGTTGAGATAGGAAATGTAACTAATGCCAGAGTGCCTGGCTTCAGATTCCAGCTGTGCTGCTTATTTGCTGGGTTCCCTTGGGGAAGGCCACCAAACAGCTCTGTGCTTCCAGTTCCTCATGTGTAAAGTGAGGATGACATACTATCCACTTTACAGATATTTTTCACCTACTTCACAGGGTTACTCTGAGGACTAAATATAAAACTGCTCTGATCAGTGCCTTCCTAGTACTTGATAAACTTTCTACAAGTCTTCCCCTCTGCAAATATTTCTGAGCATCAGAGGGGTTCTGAATTGAATTTAACAGCTTGGTTTAGTAAACTTTTAATAAATGCTGAGGATTCTTATGGATATTTCTCACATCATCATTATCACCATCTTCACTTTGTTCCTCCATTGCTCTAGCTGGCTTAAATGTGCTTCCTAGTTGGGGGTCATTCTCTGTAGACGGAGACCATGATTTATCTCTTGGTTCACTGAGTATTCCTCAGTGCTAAGCATACATAAATGCTCTAGAGAGATTATTATTGTTTTTTTAAACTACTTCTTTACTTTTTTAAAAATAAATATTCTTTAAACTATTTAAAAATACGTATGTAAGCTATACATATGTGTTTTAAATTTATTTATTTGGCTGCACTGGATCTTGTTGCAGCTTGTGAGATCTTTTAGTTGCGGGGTGGCTCAGATGATAAAGCATCTACCTCCAATGCAGGAGACCCGAGTTTGATCCCTGAGTCAGGAAGATCCCCTGGAGAAGGGAATGGCAACCCACTCCAGTATTCTCCAGAGGAGCCAAGTGGGATACAGTCTATGGGTCACAAAGAGTTGGACACGACTGATCGACTAACACTTCCACTTTCTATGGGGTCTAGTTCTCTTACCAGGGATTGAACCTGGGCCCCCTGCCTTGGGATCATGGAGTCTTAACTGCTGGACCACCAGGGAAATCCTATTATTATTATTTTTTTTTCTGGTAGGGAGAGCAGAACTATTGGGAAATGATGCCATGGTAGCAGTTAATAAAACAGAGCCTGATTGGGTCATTGTGGCCCCCACAACCACAGGCACAGAGGCAGCACAGTTGAATGAAGAACACAGGTCTGAGTGGGAACTACAGTTCTCTGCCCACCCAGCCTAGCAGCCCAGTACCAATGCTCACTTTGCACTTGTATATAGGACTGGTGACTCTGCTTTGAGACACTGTGAGACACTGTCATTGCCCCACACCTGTAATATCCTGAGTCTTCTTTCCATATTGTTGAGATCCAAAACTCTGGGGAGTCCCAGTCTGACCTCAGGGTATAGCCACCCTTGTAGAAGGAGTAGCGAAGTTGGGTCTCTGATCTGTCTTCAGGGAGCTGGGTCCACAGGACAGGGTGACTGAGGCTTCCTCGGTGGGCTGCGAGGGTCTGGTTGTCAATTGAGGTTCTGGAAACAGCTCTGGAGGGAAGAATTAGGCAGAGGCCACCAGTCAGTGAGGTATAGAGTTCTTGTTGAGGAGTGCCTTCTCAGCCCCAGTGAGCAGGAAACAGGCCCAGACTCCAGGATCGCAGCCACCCACCATTTCTCCCTTCCTGCATGGTCTTCTCTGCACTGCACCTTGCTCCTTCCACCCAGGCCCTACTCCTTCCCAGTCTCATCCACTTAAACAGTGAGACCCTCACCTTGGAGAGTGAACCATGCAGATCTTGTTTCTTCCGTGTCATCTATAAATACGAACACTCTTCTTTTTGCCTTACAATAATAGGAGCCACTGTCACTGGGTCTTGTGTTTGAAATGATATAGGTGTTATAATAAGCGGGTAGCCAAGCTCCATCTTTGTAGAACATCAGTCTCTTTATTTTATTATTGTCTCTGCCAGAGCACCTCACCACCACCTGGTCTCCTTCATAGGCATAGTATGACATATCGATACTCAGCCAGTCTGCAAAAGATGCAAAAATATCTATGATTCCAGGGCTCCCCACCCCCATCCCAGCCCTCTAGCTTCTGTTCATAAGGCAGAGGGATGGTTCAAACTCATATAAAAGAAGCTGGGCAGCCATAGGTCCCTTGGGACCTACTGGCTCTCTTGGCTTCCTTGCTTAGCAAAGGTGAGCTCTGTTTCACTTAGTGACATCTTTTGTCTTCCACACATCCTAATAGCTATATGTCTATTGAAAAGATTTTGATCCCTTTTTCTTTTCTGGGTGCCAATACTTTTCTGGAACAAATATGGATTTAAAACAGTTCTGCTTTACATCCCCTAATATCCATTCAAGGTGACCTCATATCCCTGTGGCAGCCATAATTAACCTTTGCTTTTGTCATTCCTTAGAGGCTCAGCCCGGTAGTACAATTCAAAAAGCTTCCCTTTGTCATTCTCCTTGGATGAAACAAGCTGGGCCACTGAGATATCAGCCCTGGGATCTACAGCTTCAATATTCATAATTCTCCACTTGGATGTTTTTTTCAGAGGTGTTTGGATGATCCCTAAGAGAAGAGAAGTGGGCTCCTCTACTTGTTCAGGTCATTGCCTCCCCATAAAAGAGAGTGGTCACCAGAGAACGAATGAACAGCCTGGTGTTTTGGATCTGCCCCAGGAGGAAAAGCAAACAATACAGTGGAGAGGAGCAAGAAGACTATTGCCTGAAAGTTCATGCAGAAAGAAGGGGGAGTCAACCACCACACTGCTGTGATTCAACCCTGCAGCCCTGGCCTTTTTTTGGGGAAATTTTTTTGATTGACAGTGGAACTAAAAATTTACATTTAAAAATCAATTTGTAATTGTAGTTTAGTTCAGTCGCTCAGTCGTGTCCGACTCTGTGAGCCCATGGATTGCAGCACTCTGGGCTTCCCTGTCCATCACCAACTCCCAGAGTTTACTCAAACTCATGTTCATCGAGTTGGTGATGCCATCCAACCATCTCATCCTCTGTCATCCCTTTCTCTTCCTGCCTTCAATCTTTCCTAGTATGAGGGTCTTTTCAAATGAGTTGGTTCTTCACATCAGGTGGCCAAAGTATTGGACTTTCAGCTTCAACATCAGCCCTTCCAATGAATATTCAGGACTGATTTCCTTTAGGATGGACTGGTTGGATCTCCTTGCTGTCCAAGAGACTCTCAAGAGTCTTCTCCAACACCATAGTTCAAAAGCATCAATTCTTCGGCCATAGTACCTTGGGATATTATAGTACATTGGGATAAATTGCAGGGAAAATGTTTGTTGTTCTGATGTAAATTCTAATCCCTGGTCTGAACTTTGGATCATTCCCCTTCAGTGTAAAGAGAGGCAGTGCCAGACATGAAGGAACAGAGTGGGAAAAGAGACTACCTTTGAGAGGGTTTTCTTAGGCTGTCTGCCCAGCTCATCCCTTCAGCCATGAGTTTATGGTGGAGGGAAGGAGAGCTAGGTCTCAGTGTCTTGTCTCATGATGTCAAGATCGAGACATGGATGGACCCAGAGATTATCATACTAAGTGAAATAAGTCAGACAGAGAAAGGCAATTACTATGTATCACCTATATGTGGAATCTAAAATATGATACAAATGGACTTTTTTATAAAAGAGAAACAGACTCACAGACATAGAAAGCAAATTTATGGTTATCAAAGGTGAAAGGGGAAAAAGGATAAATTAGGAGTTTGGGATTAGTAGATACAAACTATTATATATAAAATAAACAACAAGTGTTTACTGTATAGCACAGAGAAACATATTCAATATCTTGTAATAACTTATAATGACAAAAAAGAATGTATATGTATAACTGAATCACTCTGCTGAAAACCAGAAATCTAACAAATTTGTAAGCCAACTATACTTCAATTAAAAAAAAATGCAAAGTGGAAAAAAAAAATGCAAAGTGGAATTTGTAAGGAAGTGGAGAGAAACTTTCATATTATGATAAACATTTTCTCATCTTTTAAATTTTCTGTTTTTGTTGTATTTTACAACATTCACAGTCAGTATGGGGATCTATATGTATATAATTGGAGAAGTAAAAGGTGACCCATCCCAGTATTCTTGCCTGGAAAATCCCATGGACAGAGGAGCCTGGTGGACCACAGTCCATGGGGTCCCAAGAGTGAACACAACTTAGGGACTAAACCACCACCACCACCATATATATAGCACATTAAAGATACATGCTCAAAATTTTTTCTTGATGGAACAAAATGATCAAATAAGTTCAGAGACAACTACTCCATATTTTTTTAGCTACTTCAAAAGTCCCACCATTAGGCTAGGAGGTTGGAGTGGATGGCGGGAGTCATAGTATTGATAAAGAAAAAGAAGTCTTAAGTCCTTCTGGAAACCAAAAGTTTTCTTCCTCAACATTGATTATAGGCAAAGTTTTGTTTCCCTGATAGCTCAGCTGGTAAAGAGTCCACCTGCAATGCGGGAGACTTCAGTTCAATCCCTGGGTTGGAAAGATCCCCCGGAGAAGGAAAAGGTTACCTACTCCAGTATTCTGGCCTGGAGAATTCCATGGACTGTGTAGTCAGTGGGGTGCAAAGAGTCGGACATGACTGAGCAACTTTCACTTTCACTTCACTTTCAGTGAAGATTACAGAAATTAGATCAACTTAATTAAAGAAATATTTGAAAAATAAGATTTATGTGACAAACTTGGTAATATTGACAAGGTCTGGAGTTGGATAAGAAATGTGACTACAGGTTACACAGAGTCTGGAACAAAGATTGGACTCTTTGCCCTGTTTACTTACAGACCCATTCCTTTGAGGGCTTCCCAGGTGGCGCTAGTGGTAAAGAACCTGCCTGTCAGTGCAGGAGACATAAGCAACTTGGGTTCAATCCCTGGGTCAGGAAGATCCCCTGGAGGAGGGCATGGCAACCCACTCCAATATTCTTGCCTGGAGAATCCCATGGATAAAGGAGCTTGGTGGGCTACAGTCCATAGGGTCACACAGAGTCAGACACAACTGAAGTGACTTAGCATGCATGCATACCATTCCCTTGAGGAAGGTACAATTGTATGTATGTACACATTATATTGAACTGAACTGAACTGACACATTATACTATAATTTCAGGAAGTTCACTGGATCCTATGAAGCTGATTCAGAGACCCTCTAATGTGTTAAGAACACTTTTGCTTAAAATAACAAAATGTAAGTTATATCATCAAATATAAAAGTACTAGATTTATAAGTATCACTTTCCATCCCTATAGCAGGATGAATACTTTCTCAGAGGAATCATTAAATAAGAAAATGTAACTTTCCAGGTTAATATAAAAGCAAACTTTCTTTTTCATTACATTAGAATTTTAATTAAAAAAAAGAAAGAAAAACAAGTTAGACATGGGTAGTTTGCAATCCAAATATAAGACTGAGGGAAGTTCTTGTTTTTTTGCACAGCATCTCCCTAGCCCACTGGTTTTCTATTTTAAATGTTTTCCATCACTCTCTAGTGCTTCTTGTGGAGGCTACTGAGCTCCTGTGGATGAAACCAGGAGAACATTTTCCAGGACTACATTGCATGATTTGCTTTCTCTTCATAGTTAAATTCTTTCCTGTCCCAGGGCTTAATAGTAAAGGGAGAGAAATTCATTGCCTTGGAGTGTCAGGGTAGGGTCTTCTGCCCATCAAGCAGGCAGGTAGCAAAGATGAATGTGACGTCGGAGCATTCCTGCCCCGGCTAGGACCAGGGTGAGACACTGGCCTCCTGCTCTCTTCACCCCAGTCCAAGCCCTGATCTCCAAAACCCTTACCTAAGAGGCTAGGGGAAGTAGTATCTTCCTTGCATAGCAGAATAACTATGGTTCCTAGAGATCTAAAAGAACAACACCAAAAGAGTGACTCACCTGACTGCATGCTGATAGGAGCTGAAGGGGAACAGAGTCAGAGAAGTTACAAGACCAGAATAAAGATATTTTTTTTAAAAAGTTTATATCTCTCTAAAAATATTTCCAACAATTCTTTTTCCCTTTCCTTCTATCCCTTCTTCCCTCTACCCCTACTCTCCCTTCCTTTCCACCCGCCCTCAGTTCCTCTATTTTCCCTGCTATCTCTCCTTCCTACCTTCACAACACTCCTGTAGAATTGAATGTTTCTTTTGTAAGACAAAACACTCTGTAAACACAGACCATCTCCTTTACCAGAAGTTGGTTATTTTGCAAGTAAATTCTCAGAAGTTTCATGACTTACTATCTCCTCTCCCACCTTCTCTTTTTAAGACTGATTTTTGTTTGTTTGTTTTGTCTTACTTTGAGATACATTGCCTGCCTGGTGGCAACACACAAACCCGACCCTTCATGGAGGTGTCCTCTTGACACTGTTTCTCCCTTTCCCCCTATTTAGATCTAGTACTGTATTTGCATCCATATACAAGATTCATGGGTTCTGTGGCTCAGAGGTAAAGAATGCCTGCAATGCAAGAGATACAGGAAATGGTTTAGTCCCTGGGTGGGGAAGATCCCCTGGAGGAAGGCATGGCAACCCACTCCAGTATTCTTGCCTGGAGAATCCCATGGACAGAGGAGCCTGTGGGCTATAGTCCAGGGGTTCTCAAAGAGTCGGACATGACTGAAGCAGCTGAGCATGCATGCATACGCACAAGAGTCATATTAATCAACAAAAAACACAATCTCGTCTCTGGGTAGGTAGCAAGTGTTGAAGCCTTTCCAAAACCTAAGTCTAGGAAAGTTGGAGTTTAACCAAAAATGTGGTAATTTGAAGTGGAAGTGGGGTTGGCAGCAGAGGAGGGTTTAAATGGGCTAGAAATAAAATTTATCCTAACAGAAAATTCCTTTGATGTCCTTTTAAGAAGCTTTCCAATTTTGTGTGAGATCAAAGTAGAAATGGTTATTAAACAAAGGGAGAAGGCATTAATACTTGGAAAAGAAACTCTCTAGTTCTTTGTTTTTCCTGGGAACCCTGCTCATCAGTACTCATTTGCATATTACCTATTATTGGTCCTGAGTTAGAAACTGAAGCCCATTGCTACTAATCCTAGCAGCAGAAGAAGAGATTCTGGGTGCCCAGGTACAGGTGATTCTGCCCTGTACGTGTCTGTTAGTCACTCAGTGGGGTCCAACTCTTTGCTACCCCATGAACTGCAGCCCATAGACTCCTCTGTCTGTGGGATTCTCCAGGCAAGAATACTGGAGTGGGTAGCCATTCCCTTCTCCAGGGAATCTCCCTGACCCAGGGATTGAACCCAGGTCTCCTCCATTGGTAGGCAGATTCTTTACCCTCTGAGCCATGAGGGAAGCCCAGTTCTGCCCCAGCTGTCCCCAAATCCTGCTGCAGCATCCTACCCACCAAGGACCAGAAGCAAAGACCACAGCAACATGAGGCTGGAGGTGAGAAGCTCGCCCAGTGACTGGTGCAGCTCAGGTCCCAGAGCAGCATCCACAGTCTATCCCCATGGACTGTGAAGCCAGGATTGGGCACTGTGGTTCAGGGATTTTATGGGAAAAAAAAAAAGAAGTAGGAAATCTCTCTGTTTGACAATCAGCATTGTCCTCACCCCCAGCCCCACATATGCTGAGAAAGTAAATGTTGTTCTTCTGTTTTTCTTTGAGAGGAGTGGAGGCTGTGCTGGGTCTTGGTTGTGGAGTGTGGGCTCCAGAACATTCGGGCTCAGTAGTTGCACTGTGCGGGCTTAGTCCTCCTGCAGTATGCAGGATCTTAGTTCCCTGACTAGGGATCGAACCCACGTCTCCTACATTGAAAGGCAGATTCCTAACCACTGGACCACCAGGGAAGTCTCTACATGTTCTTTACAGACTTGCTCAGATACATGTGTTTTGATTAGAAACGCTCCTTAAAATGTAAGATGCCTTCACCATATAGCTAAGGTCCCTCTAGAGAAGCTTTCTAACTTGTTTTGGCTCTGCAGTGACTATTGATTTAATTCTGGACCTGCTAAAATTCATGTTACCTGCATGGTCTTTTTCAAAGAGAAATCCCTTTACCACTCAGAATGCATGGTCTGTTATGCAATTCCTAATAGTGTGACACCATGCTAACGCCACATGGATGCTGCTCTTTGGAGATCTGCTTTACCACATGAAGCAATAATAAGCATTTGTTAAAGATGATGGTGGATTAGAATGGTATTAGATGGTATTATGTAATCCAGGAACTCAGGAGGTTACAAATTCTGCCCAACCCAAGTCATCTCTGCCCATGAGGTGTTCCAGACAGATACAAGCAGAATGGAAAAAGTAATACACTCTGTGGCGTTAATCTCGAGGTATTAGCCCCAAATTACTTTACGGTGATCTGAAGGGCTTTAACACCCACAGGACAGGTCACATCTGTCTCCTCACATTCCAAAGGTCAAGAATCAATTTTGGAAGACAGATCTTGTATCAGGCTGGAAATAGAATCAAACTAGTGCTTAAAAGAAGAGGCTTTAAGGAAAGGACTGACTTATAGAGATGTGGACAGTGTTGAAATAACAAACTAAAGATGATGAGTCACCCCAAGGCCGATTGCAGTGGGACACTGTTTCAGCCTCTGTAATGAAGAAGCAAGGGGAGTTACAAAAACAGTTACAAAAGCCCAGTGCGAACTGGAGTCACCAAGAGGGGCCCGCCGGCAGAGCTGTGAGCGTGGAGGATGCAGCTACTGCTGGGGATGAGGCACTGAGGCTGAGAGGGAGGGGGATTGCCCTGACCTCTCCCTGATGCCCTGTCTTCCCTTAGCATTATCTCCTATTGATGGAGTCCAACTCTAAGTCAGTGGGGCTGACTGATGCAGTGTGCAGGGGTCAGCAAGCCAGGGCGCAGAGCTGCTAAGAAGGGCAGAGAATGAATCTAGGGTGGGATGAAAGTGGCTCAAGTGGAGAATAACTTGTCTAGACCTAAATGGGGGAAAAAAGATTATACCAGCATTAGAAGCTCCTTCCCAGCAAAAACCTTTCTTTTTCTACATTCCCCACTTGATGCGATCAGTGAGTGCATTGTTGAGATGAGACCAAAAAGACATTTAGGTGGGGGCAAAACCTAAATATTATCATCTTGTAAGCCATACTAGGGAGGAATATTGACAATGGAATAAACAAGGCAAATGAACACTTCTTCACTAGGAATTTGTTGGTTCACAAATGGCCCTCATACATGGAAGGCAAGGATAGATGAAGAAAGACACAGAGCACTCCAGATTGGCAGGTGGCAGGTTTAATAAGCAAGGAAAGTTATGAGGTTTGTCTTGAGTGGCCACAAGTAAGTGATTTTTGCACTCACCTACCACATCTTAAGCATTTATTTAGAGGCTTTAACTGGGTTCAGGCATGTACCCTGTCCATATGATCTCAGTAAAGCACTGCTGTCTCAAGGCTGCGTCCTTGAAAAATGGCTCCCACTGTGGGAACACAGAGAAGAGCGATGAGCCTACAGTTGTTTGAGTCCAGTTCTTGGGTCACTGACAGTCGTGTGCACTGACTACTTCCACTAACACTTTACCTTTGGAGATTGGCCCTTACAACCTCATACCACCTCTCTGGCACAGTGTGCCCTGAGTAGTCGGCAAGGGGTCTCACCAGCTTGGAGGTGGCTTGTTTGGCCATTATCTGGCTGCACCAGAGTCAGATACCATGGCAATAATAGAGGTACCTGTAAGAGAAAACACAAATCAGGATAATGATTCCTAACATAAGTAACAGTTTTTTCCACTAACAGCCCTATGATCCCAGTCATGGATTTACTAAGTCCCCCCGGGTGGGGTCAGATCACTCAGAGTTTTTACTTGTGTTTTTATATGATTTAAAGATGATAACAGTAGCATATCAACTATGAACATACAACACTGTGGATCATGGCACAACTTTCTCCTTGCGGGGCAATAATAATGTCCAAGACCATTTTATTTTGGAGGGCAGATTTTCTCTTCTATTGAGAGCATTTCAGGGTTCAGTAAGGACAGGCTTTGCTGGCTGTCATTTAAGATTTGCTGGGTGAAGTTTATAAGGACTTCTATATATGCTGTAATGTCCTCCAGACCAATGGAGGGAACAGACCATGGCCACATGACTACAAAATGGAAAACAGAACCTGACCACCCGACCTTGAAGAGAATGAAATTGGTATCTAGGAACTTGTCTTGGTTGTGCGCTGGGGGAGGTGGTAGTCAGGCCTGAGGAGATGGTCTGAGGGCAAAATATGCCAGAACAGAACTCTTATCTTCTCTCCTTTCTTAATAGAGTGTATCCCATTCCAGGTATAATGTGTTTCAACATTCCTGTTTGTAGCAGGACAATAGGATCCCAGTGGAGACTGAGTAATTCTCCCTCACCCAAGGGTGCGAAGTAACTCACTCATCCTGGTGGGATTGAGACAGAAAGACAGGAGTACCGCCATTTTGGAAAAAGACCAGGGAATGCCTTGACCAAAACAGGCCTTATAAACTAAAGAACAAAGGCCCTGGGGACCCAAGTCCTAGAGACAGAAAGCTAGGTTCGCAGGAATAAAAAATTAGCTTTATCTCTGTTGCACTAATAAGTATACTTAAATGTCATAAAACAGAAAGTTCAACTATAGATTTTTACTTTATCTGTTCCTGTACTTTCTTGCAGTAAAGTCTCATGCATTTCTTTCCCCTCATAGAAGCACTTGCTCCCTATTCCTGAAAGCCTCCCTGGCATCACCTGCTTCAGATCAAAGAAATCTGATGATTTCTGGAAAGGACCAGTGTTCATGAGACAGATTCTCCCTTCTGTTATCAAAGGAGCTTGCCCTTTCTACTGGGGGAGCTGGTTCTTTTATCTTTCTTCTGCCTTCTTTATTTTGCATAAGTTATCGCTTTTAAGAAAAAGCTATGCCTAGGAATCTTGTGGAGACCACATTCATTTCTATGATATTGCTGTCCAAGATTCTGGAAAGGGCCCAGTAACAGATGTTCCATGGAAAATTCCAGTAGACAATTCTTTGCCCAGGTGTCATGGGGCTTGGTGTTCTCAGCAGCATAGCTCATTGATCCGGTGGCTGTTTCCCAGGGCTCCTCAGTCTACTGTATGGGGCAGCAGGCCCTGCTGGTTGAGCATTCAAATGTGTTAAAGCCTGGGACATGACTTTAGTCTTCCTGGCTGAGGTGGTTTTACCTGTTAGTAATTTAATCTGCTGTTTTAATATTCTCTCTCTCTCCTTTTAAATTAACCTGCAACTTGCAACTTGCAGGTGGTAGGGGAGATGGAACCTCCATTTAAAGTCAAGTTCTTTTTCTCAGTCTTCCATATCATGACTTGAAACGTACCCTACATGTCTGTTTGACAAGTGTGCCTGTATATGGTGCTTGGTTTCTTCAGTATTCTAATGGTAGTAGCCTGGTTTGCTTGGCAACAGAAAAGAGCTTGAGTTAAGTCAGACGCAGTTGCCAAACAACCCAAGGCGTATTTAGAATCTTTGCTCAGAGGGAGGGGGGCAATATAGCCAATTTGTCAGTCCCTCACCAATTGGGAACGCTGGGGGATGGCTCCAGACTACTTTGGCAGTTGTCTTGGATATTTTTTGAGAGCACACAAAACATGCTGTTACGGTATTAGACAAGTTGCTGTATTTTAAAGGCAACCTGGCATCTTTGGCACCATGCCGCCCTACCCAGACATTGTGGTGGGCACCCTTTTTTATGCACTCAATCTGCTATATCTACTGAAGGGGCAGTGGCTAGGGCTTGTACCTCAGCTAGGGCATCAGCTTCCTAATCATCAGGGGATGTCAGCCTCTTATGAGTTGGGATGTGGAAGACAGTGAGGGTGGCCTAGGCTCTTGCGAACACAAACGTCTTTCCCTTTCCACATCCTCTGACCAACAAGGGCATATTTATGATCATCCATCCCTGGGCTCTCCATTGTTCAAACCAAGGGTGAATCCCTATAGAAAAGCCTAACTGTCAGTAATAGGGATTAATGGCCCGGGTTCATGAGTGATCATCAGCCAAACTGCTCAAGGCTAGCCCGTTGGCTGCTGTGGTTTGTGTCTGTTTCCAGGCAGCTGAGTAACAGGCATAGTGGAAATTTTTTTCATTCTCTCTTTAAAGACTGCAGGGGCTACCACAGACATAGACAGTGTGGTATTTGGAGAATCCATAGTTGCTAGTTTTCATTTCAGTCCCAAAGAAGAGAAATGCCAAAGAATGTTCAAACTACCACACAGTTGCACTCATCTCACACATACAAAGTAATGCTCAAAATTCTCCAAGCCAGGCTTCAACAGTATGTGAACTGTGAACCTCCATATGTTCAAGCTGGACTTAGAAAAGCCACAGGAACCAGAGATAAAATTGCCAACATCCACTGGATCCTAGAAAAAGCAAGAAAATTCCAGAAAAGCATCTACTTCTGCTTCATTGACTACACCAAAGCCTTTGACTGTGCAGATCACAAACTGTGGAAAATTCTTCAAGAGATGGGAATACTAGACCATCTCACCTGCCTCCTGAGAAATCTGTATACAGGTCAGGAAGCAACAGTTGGAACTGTACATGGAACAACAGGCTGGTTCCTAGTTGGGAAAGGAGTACCTCAAGGCTGTGTATTGTCACCCTGCTTATTTAACTTATATGCAGAGTACATCATGTGAAACACCAGGCTGGATGAAGCACAAGCTGGAATCAAGATGGCCAGGAGAAATATCAATAACTTCAGATATGCAGATGACACCACCCTTATGGCAGAAAGAGAAGAGGAACTAAAAAGTCTCCTGATGAAGGTGAAAGAAAAGAGTGAAAAAGCTAACTTAAAACTCAACATTCAAAGAACGAAGATCATGGCATCTGGTCCCATCACTTCATGGCAAATAGATGGGGAAACAATGGAAACAGTGAGAGACTTTATTTTCTTGAGCTCCAAAATCACTGCAGATGGTGACTGCAGTCATGAAATTAAAAGATGCTTGCTCCTTGGAAGAAAAGTTATGACCAACCTAGACAGCATATTAAAAAGCAGAGACATTACTTTACCAACAAAAGTCCATCTAGTCAAGGCTATGGTTTTTCTAGTAGTCATGTGTGGATGTGAGAGTTGGACCATAAAGAAAGCTGAATGTCAAAGAATTGATGCTTTTGAACTGTGGTGTTGGAGAAGACTCTTGAGAGTCCCTTGGACTGCAAGGAGATCCAACCAGTCCATCCTAAAGGAAATCAGTCCTGAATATTCATTGGGAGGACTGATGTTGAAGGTGAAACTCCAATACTTTGGCCACCTGATGTGATGAACCGATTCATTTGAAAAGACCCTGATGCTGGGAAAGATTGATGGCAGGAGGAGAAGGGGATGACAGAGGATGAGATGGTTGGATGGCACCACTGACTCGATGCACATGAGTTTGAGCAACCTCCGGGAGTTGGTGATGGACAGGGAAGCCTGGTGTGCTGCAGTCCATAGGGTTGCAAAGAGTCAGACATGACTGAGAGACTGAAATGAACTGAACTGAATATCCACCGCGAGGCCTGGTATCACCTGCATTTTTAGAGACAGTGGACTGGCAGGTAGGGTGCTCCTTGGCTGAAAATAGGCTCCATTTGTGTGTGTGCAAGAGCTCAGTTGCGTCTGACTCTGTGCTACCCCACCAGAGCTCTGTAGCCCACCAGGCTCCTCTGTCCATGGAATTTTCCAAGCAAGAGTACTGAAGAGTGTTGCCATTTACTGCTCCAGAAGATCTTCCTGAGCCAGGGACTGAACTCATGTGTCTTGCATCTCCTGCATTGGCAGGCAGATTCTTTACCATTGCACCACCCAGAAAATAGGCCGCGGCTTAGCTGAAGCGCAGGTTTGAGTCATGGAGGAGGTGGGCTGATGAAACATATTTTTAATCCACCCCTTGGTAGGAAGGGAAGCTCTTACTGTGTCCCTTTGTGAGCGGCTGTACCTGGAAGATTGCTGTGTTCACTGCTAGGAGCTGTTGCTCTGTGCAAGTCAGTCAGGTTTCCGTCCCCTTCCAGAATCCTAGGGGTACTCTCTCCTGTTGTCTCTGCCACAGCTTCCAGAGTCAGAGATACATCTAACTGAAACAGTAGCCTTGTTTGGGAGATGCCCAGAGCTTTAATTTGTTTCAGTTAGTATTTTTGCCTTCTCAAAGATGGCTTGCTGGGACTTCCGTGGTGGTCCAGTGGCTAGGACTCCAAGTTCCCAATGCAGGGGGCCTGGGTTCGATCCCTGGGCAGAGAACTAGATCCCACATGCCACAACTAAAGATCCCTTATGCCACAACTAAGATCCAGTGCAGCTAAATAAATAATTGAAAAAATTTTTTAGAAAGGTAGCTTCCTGTTCTGACCTCCCGCTCCCCATGTGCCTTCTCTTTACTAAGCAGCATAAGTGATAGAGACACTGGCCAGAGAGGAGTAAAAACTTTCCCCAAACCCCAAATCTCTGCAAAAATTTGCATTTCTTTTACATTCTTAGAGGTTTGATAGGCTTGCATCTTATCAATAATAGCTCCTGGACAGTACGCATGTTAACAGAGCAAACTCCGCAGAACGTCATGGTAGTACCTGGGCATTGAACGTTTTGCAGCTTTACTGCTAGCCTCTGTCTTGCAGATGTTTCAGCAAAATTTTCAGGGTGTCCTGCAGCATATGTATGTCTTCACATGTGTTAACATCACATCATTAATATAATGGGCCCATTTTATTGACATGAGGAAGAAAAGGAGGGACGGATCTAGGGTTATCGGTCCATGACATGTTGTGGGGAAGTGCAGGTAACCTTGGGGAAGTACTTGAAAAGTCCGTTGTTGTCCCTTCCACATGAAGGCAAATTGGTCGCATTGGGCATGACATGTGGGGTCTTAGCTCCCCTATCAGGGGTCAAACCAGCACCCCCTGCAGTGGAGTCACTGGAAGCACAGAATCTTAACCACTGGGCCACAAGGGAAGTCCTGTATAAAATACTTTTGGCATTATCCTTCAGAGGATCACATATATATAACATATAGTCATAGATATATGTAACCATATGCAGAAATTTAAACATAAACCCCACATTTTTTACTCAGAAACTTTAGCCATGAATCAGGTACCCACTTACATGGCAAGTGTTTTTCATTAGTATTTTGGGGAAAGACTTTTAAGATTGATGAATAATCTTATGGAGGCTGTGAATTATATTTTGGGCAAGGGAGCTTCTATAGCAGTCTATATTTCAAAAATTCTGTCCGCCTCCTTTTTTTCAGTCTTTGGATTGTGTTGGGCAGTGTTTTAGTTATCTCCTGAGGTATTTATATTAATATTCCAAAGACAAGATAATATTTACAACTTCAAGTGGACAGAGAAAGAATGCAAGTTTTCCTCCTACATATTTTGGACTCTACTTGTTTATTATCAGAAGTCTAGGGTATTTGTTATTTTAAAATTTTCCTTTGTATGAGGGCTCAGATGGCAAGAGGAGCTCCATCCATTTTATTGTCAATCATCATAATGTCCTCCCCTTTACTCTGCTCACTTTCACAGAGATTTTTACCTCTTAGCATCCTAATCAGGCTTTGTCATGAGCACTCAGACCTTAATCTGTGGCAACGTGTGCCCTCCTAGCTTCGTAAAACAGCATGCTAAGGTCTCCAGCTGATTATTCTCCTCTTCTGCCATGTCTGCCAGCCCCAAATTAGCAGGGCAGTGGACAGTAGCACATCTTTTCCTAACTTCAGCTCCACATCTCAACTTTCTAACTCAGGCTTCCTAACTCTAGTTGGGCATTGGTGGGCACAGAACTGCCCAAGTAGAGGCCATTCTACTGCAGCAGCTGTTCATTTCTCTTCTTCGCCACAGTGTACTCACTACGCGTAGTTTCTCAAATGTGTTAAAGCAGCTGGCATTTCCTGGGGACCCCTCTTCTCAGCTGGGAGTCCACACACACACACCTTACACAGGAGCCACCCCTCCACACATAGAGGTCGTTGGCCAACTCAGGATTTCCGCCAGGGATGTCTGTTTCCCAACGCCAGTGACTTTGATGTCCTGGCTGGCTCATCAGTTGCTGGTTCACAAACTGGCCCCCATACAGAGAAGGCAAGAAGGGACAGAAGAAAGAGGCAGATCACTCCAGATTGGTAGGCAGCAGGTTTAACAAGCAAGAGAACTTACTTACAAGGATTGCCTTGGGTGGCTACAAGATGAGTAAATTTCTGCACCCTTGCCCCAAATCTTTTTGTCCTTTTTTAATAAACACACCTTACCTGGGTGCAGTCTGTATACTGTCCAGATGCTCTCAACAACACATTGTTCTGTCAAGGCTATGTCCTTGAACACAGCTCTCATTCGAGGACAGTAGGGAGGCGGTACACTTCAAACACATGGGAGGGCATGAAGAGCTTCTGATTGCCCAGGGCCAGGTCTCGGCTCAACGGGTGCTCACGTTCTTTTGATAACTTCCTTCAATACAATTTCAGATCCAGATTCCCAAATGTAGCTCTTTTTAGCCTGAAGTCTTTAAGAATTTACAACTCCTTTTCCACAAGTCAGTCAACCCTTGGAACACAGATGTATGCATAAGAGTTGAAGCAAGCCAGAGCTTCTCTAAGCTACCAGGTACAGGCCTTTCTTTGTTAAATTTGTTTATGTTTGCAGCCTATAGGTATGAGGAGGCTGGAGTGGGCAGCATCTGAGGGCACAGACTCCAGGCCTGCTTTGTTGAATATAGGGGAGAAGGGAGGGTAACAAAGAAATTCCGTTCATATGGATACATATACATTCTACTTTATGATGTCTTTGACATTTCAGCTTCCAGAAGGCTGGCAAATAATTGTTCTGGGTAAGCTTTCATTCAGAAGTAGATACATGAAGTGGGTTAAGTCAAAGCAATGTTTGAGAAAGAACAAGATTATGTGACAAAGATAAGAATGAATGACAGAATCAGAGGTAGAGAAGAAATGTGCCACTGGAATATTCCAACCATGAATCAAGGATTTAATAGTAAGACATGACAGTTAAGCAGCAGATGAACTGCAAACTTGATGGATATTCATTATTACATATACTTCTTTGAGATCTTGCTATAATATACATACAACTTATCCTCTCAAATGTACAAAGACACAAAGGTACAAGTTTTTTCAGACAATTTGGGAGCCTCAAAACTTTCATAAAAGATCCAGGAACATCAGATTAAGAGCCACTAGCCTACTGCCATGCAGCACAAAGGCTTGGCAAAAGAGAGATGGACTATTACACAAAGGACTAGTTCCTGAAAAATACAGTTTTCTTAGTGGGTGGTAAAAGCTGCTCTTCTCTTTGTGAATTAGAATTTTGAGATATGAAAGGAAACCGGGTTTGCTTTTGCCAGGTTTGCTTTATCCAAATAAGAGAATATAGGACTTCTAAGATTTCAGAGTTGCCATGGTTCCTGTTCTCCAGAGCATCCTTCATCCTTCCTGTTGAGGACACCCAGATAGGAAAAAGAGATTTTGGAGCATCTCTTAGCTGCATATCCTCCAGCTCCACATGCATCCTTTTCTTTATAGATGTCTTGATCCTCCCAGGTTGGATGAGGAAAACATCACTTAAAACCAGGAGAATAGGCAAGTGTCAGAGGCAGTGACTAGTATGTTCTCAGAACAGTCATATTTAGAGAACAGGAGAGATCATGTCTGTAACCTTTGGCAAAAGGTACTGGACAGTCAATGGCCACAGAAAGAGGCATCTGATAGCTCTCTGTCTTATGGTACCACAGTACCCAGAGGTTCATAAAAACCAAGAGGAGGGGGAACTCATGAAACTGTATGAACATTGGGAGTTGAAGCTTGTGCAATTGGTATGAAAGTGTTAGTATTTCAGTTGTGTCTGACTCTGAGATCACATGGACTGTAGCCCACCAGGCCCCTCTGTCTATGGGATTCTCAAGGCAAGAAAACTATGGGATTCTCAAGGCAAGAAAACTGCCCTTTCCTTCTGCAGAGGATCTTCCCAATCCAGGGATCAAACCTAGGTCTCCTGCCTTGTAGGCTGATTTGTTACTGCCTGAGCCACCAGGGCAATTAGTACAGGCAGGACTTTTCAAACGTTAAAACTTGCAACACTCTGAGAAATTTTGTAAATGTTTACTTGTCTTGCCTCTATGTCTCTAGTATGGAGGAGATTGCCAGGAAAATGAAGAGTCATGAAGGCAGTAAGTCAATTCTCTTGAGAGTGAACCTTGTTTGGCAGGTCTGTCATACCTACTATAGCAGAAGGACTGTGGATCTTCAAGGAAAAGATCCAGTTAAATGTGAAACAATCTGCTCTCATGTTCTCTAGGTTCTCTAGGGAAATTTGAGAGGGAAGTAATCTTTTCCAAAATCTTTAGGAATACTGTAGGCAACAAACTTTATATGTGCAGTCTCTAATGGTGAATTCCCTACAATGGTCTCCTGTCTTCCACCTAACCCAGATCCCTGATGCTAATATAGAAATATTTTCAAAGTCTTTCTTTTTCCTTTGGAGTGGTGTCTCAAGGTCTAGTCCAGCCTGTAAAGGGTCAGCCTGGACTTTGTGGTACATTTGACCAGTAGTTGACTGCCATGATGTATTCTAGGTTATATTCTAGATTTGACCATTAGCCTGAAATAAACATGGAGAGAGACATGTGCACTCAGTGGCTATGACAGGGTCATATTTATAGCAATATTCAATTTCCTCAGTGTTCTGAGGTTCTTTCACTAATAGAAACTCCTGTCTTTCTCCAGGACTGAGGATGATCAGGAAAGGGTAGAGGGACAAATATAGATGCTCTGAGTCGGGTCCAGAAACAGGTGTCATATTCATATTGTCCAAGAAGATGAGACCATGTTGAACTATGGGGTATCAAAGCCCCAATTCTAAGAGTAGATATACCAAAATCAAATTTAAACTGATGTTCAGGCCTCAAATAGAAATGCAAAAATTATGAAAGAAAAAAATCTCATTGGTTAAGACAAAATATATAGTAAAGATAGTAAATTAATCACATATAAAGCTAGTAGGAAGATGAAAATGGTCATAAAATCATCTATATCCATAAGCGGTTAAGAGATTCACAAAATAAAAAGATGTAGAATATGATGTCAAAAATGTAAATGTGTGTATGGCAGGAAGTAAAAATGCAGGGTTGTTAAAATGCATTGGAACTTAAGAGGGCAGCAACTTAAAATAATTATATTGCTATATATAAACTTCATGGTAACCACAAACCAACCATCTATAATGATACTCAAACAAGAGAAAGGAAGTGAAACATAACACTAAAGATAGTCACTAAACCACAAACAAATAAACAAAACCCAGAAAAACAATCCCCAAACATTAACAAAGTAACAACCACAAACAAATAAACAAAACCCAGAAAAACAATCCCCAAACGTTAACAAAGTAACAATAGGTACATAGCATGTGTTTTAAATTTTTATTTCTACCTGTTTGCTGTCGGTATATAGAAATGCAGTTGGCTTTTGCACATTGACCTTGTATCCATTGACTGTACAGAACTCACTTATTAAATGTAGGAGGTTTTTTTGTTTGCTTGTTTTTGCTTTTTTTGCTTTGGTATATTCTTGGGGATTTTCTTCCCAGATGCCTTGCCAGGCAGCTCAGTGGTAAAGAATCTGCCTGCCAAGTAGGAGACCTGGGTTCGATCCCTGGTTTGGGGATCCCCTGGAGAAGGGAAAGGCTACCCACTCCAGTATTCTGGCCTGGAGAATTCCATGGACTACATAGCCCATGGGGATGCAAAGAGTTGGACAGAACTGAATGACTTTCACTTGGGGATATTCTATGTAGACAATCGTGTCATTCACAAATAGAGACAGTTTTATTTTTTTCCTTTCCGATTTGCATGTTTTCCCCCCTTGTCTTATTGCAGTGGTTAGAGCTTCCGGTATTCTTGAATGAGAGTGATGTTTTTGTTCCCAGTCTTGGGAGAGAAATATGGTCTTTTTCTGTAGGGATTTGTAGATGCTCTTTATGAGGCCAAGCCAAGTATGTTGTTTAATTTCAATTTGTTTATAAAGATTTTGCTCTTTCTTTTCTGTTATTGATTTCTAGTTTTATTCTATTATGGTTGGAAAACCGATCATGTGTGATTTAATCATTTCTGATTTGAATTGCACTCATCTCACATGCTAGTAAAGTAATGCTCAAAATTCTCCAAGCCAGGCTTCAGCAATAAGTGAACCGAGAACTTCCAGATGTTCAAGCTGGTTTTAGAAAAGGCCGAGGAACCAGAGATCAAATTGCCAACATCCACTGGATCATCGAAAAAGCAAGAGAGTTCCAGAAAAACATCTATTTCTGCTTTATTGACTCTGCCAAAGCCATCGACTGTGTGGATCACAATAAACTGTGGAAAATTCTGAAAGAGATGGGAATACCAGACCACCTGACCTGCCTCTTGAGAAACCTGTGTGCAGGTCAGGAAGCAATAGTTAGAACTGGACATGGAACAACAGACTGGTTCCATACAGGAAAAGGAGTACGTCAAGGCTGTATATAGTCACCCTGCTTGTTTAACTTATATGCAGAGTACATCATGAGAAACACTGGGCTGGAGGAAGCACAAACTGGAATCAAGATTGCCGGGAGGAAATCAATAACCTCAGATATGCAGATGACACCACCCTTATGGCAGAGAGTGAAGAGGAACTAAAAAGCCTCTTGATGAAAGTGAAGGAGGAGAGTGAAAAAGTTGGCTTAAAGCTTAACATTCAGAAAACTAAGATCATGACATCTGGTCCCATCACCTCATGGGAAATAGATGGGGAGACAGTGGAAACAGTGTCAGACTTCATTTTTTGGGGCTCCAAAATCACTGCAGATGGTGATTGCAGCCATGAAATTAACAGGCGCTTACTCCTTGGAAGGAAAGTTATGACCAACCTAGACAGCATATTAAAAAGCACAGACATTACTTTGCCAACAAAGGTCTGTCTAGTCAAGGCTATGGTTTTTCCAGTAGTCATGTATGGATGTGAGAGTTGGGCTGTGAAGAAAGCTGAGGACTGAAAAATTGATGCTTTTGAACTGTGGTGTTGGAGAAGACTCTTGAGAGTCCCTTGGACTGCAAGGAGATCCAACCAGTCCATCCTGAAGGAGATCAGTCCTGGGTGTTCATTGGAAGGACTGATGCTGAAGCTGAAACTCCAATACTTTGGCCACCTCATGCGAAGAGTTGATTCATTGGAAAAGACCCTGATGCTGGGAAAGATTGATGGCAGGAGGAGAAGGGGACGACAGAGAATGAGATGGCTGGATGGCATCACTGACTCGATGGGCATGAGTTTGAGTAAACTCCGGGAGTTGGTGATGGACAGGGAGGCCCGGCGTGCTGTGATTCATGGGGTCGCAAATTTTCGGACACGACTGAGCGACTGAACTGAACTGAACTGATGGTTTGTTTAATAACCCAGGAAATAGGCTATATGGTGAATGTTACATGAGTGCTTGGGAAATCTGTGTATTCTGTTGTCGGATGGAGAATTCTATAAATGCTACTGAGATCCTGTTCATTGATGGTGTCAATCAGTTCTTCTATATCTTTGTTTGTGTTCTGTCTAATAGTTCTATCAGTTGCTGAAAGTAGATTGTTCAATTCTTCAAGTTATTGTGGATTAATTCTTATTAAAAAAAAAAAAAACAAATGTACTTACTTTTCCCTGTGCTGGGTCTGCGTTGCCGTGCACAGGCTTTCTGCAGTTGCAGTGAGCGGGCTTCTCGCTGTGGGCGCTTCTCTCATCGTAGAGGCTCAGTAATTGCTGCGCTTGGGCTTAGCTGCCCCACAGAGTGTGGGGTCTTCCCAAACCAGGGATCAAACCTGTGTCCCCTGCATTGGCAGATGGATTCTTAACCACTGGACAACCAAGGAAGTCTCCCACGGTTTTAATATTTATTGATATTTATTTATGTATTCATTTATTCATCTAGATAATTTCCATGCTTTTAAAATACTCTTTCACATGTCATAGGCTTATAGCTTTTACTGCTCTTTTAACATTTCTCTGACCATCCTTATAGGTTTATTTCTTCATATGAACTTTAGAATGAGATTGTCTAGTACAAAAGACAAAATAATTTTTTTGTTTTTATTGGAATTACATTAAACTTACATATAAATTATAAATGAATAACTGCATAAATAATATATGAAAAGTATAAATAATTAAAATACACAAATAATTAAAATTATGATACTGAGACCTGAGAATAGGGTTTGCATTATTATTTACATCTTATGTTATCTTACTCATTAGATTTGAAGATTTCTTTCCAAGTGTTCTGCCATTTCTTGCTTGGCTTATTCTTAGGTATATTATCATTAATTTTTCTATTTGTGTGGGATCTTTCATTCCATTAAAAAAAAAAATCTGGCTTCCCTGAGTCTTCGTTGTGGCACATGGCTTTTCATTGTTGTGTGCAGTCTCTTTACTTGTGGCTCATGGACTTCTCTTGTTGCAGAACATCGGCTCTAGAGCACAGGCTCTCTAGTTGTGGCATGTGGGCTTAGTTGCCCTGTGGCATCTTAGTTCCCTAAATGGGGATTGAACCCGCATCCCTTGCAGTGAAAGGTGAATTGCTAACCAATGGACCACCAGGGAAGTCATTCTATTTTCTCATTAATGGTAGGCCTGAACTATTTTAAGGCTCTTGATTCATGTTGTCAAATTACTTAGTAGAACAAATATTTGTTTAATTACATATTCATTATCAAGCAATTGAACTTGGATTGAGAAAGATTATATTAGTTTTCTTTTGAAATACTCTCATTGATTTTTCATCTCAAATTAAAGAGTGCAAAGGCTTTCGCAGTGTTCTTAGCCCCTACCAACATGATCTAGTGATCCAGATATACTTCTCTGACCTCATCTCCTAATGCTTTTTCCTCATGCTCTCAACTTCAGCTATAGGAGACTTCTTGTTATTCTGTGAAACTACTCAACACACTGTTGTCTCAGGGTCTTTGCACTGGCTATTCCCTCTTCTTAGAACATTACCCCCTAGATAACCCATCCCTTCATTTTCTCACTTCTCTGCTTACAGGGCACCTTATCAGTGAGGCCTTGACTAACCAACTCACAAGGAATTGCAACTCTCTCCTCCATCTTGGTCTTTAAAAAAAAATTTATCAATATATGAAATACTGTATGTTATATTTGTTTATGTTTTCTGTTCCCACTAGAATGTAAGCTTCACAAGGGCAAAGACTGTCTTTTGTTTCCTGTTGTATCAGTCAGTTCAGTCGCTCAGTCATGGCCGATTCTTTGAGACCCTATGGACTGCAGCACACCATATTTCCCTCTCCATCACCAACTTCCAGAGCTTGCTCAAACTCATGTCCATTGAGTCGGTGATGCCATCCAACCAACTTATTCGTTGTCATCCCCTTCTCTTCCTGCCTTGTATCATACATGCCTAATAGTGCTTCCTAAGTATAAATATTCAGCATCTGTGGAAAGAATGAACAATACCAATGTATGAAAGTGGCAGACTTTATTTTTCTGGGCTCCAAAATCACTGCAGATGGTAACTACAGCCATGAAATTAAAAGACGCTTACTCCTTGGAAGGAAAGTTATGACCAACCTAGACAGCATATTAAAAAGCAGGGACATTACTTTGCAAAAAAAGGTCCACCTAGTCAAGGCTATGGTTTTTCCAGTAATTATGTATGGATGTGAGAGTTGGACTATAAGGAAAGCTGAGCACCAAAGAATTGATGTTTTTGAACTATGGTGTTGGAGAAGACTCTTGAGAGTCCCTTGACTGCAAGGAGATCCAACTAGTCCATCCTAAAGGAAATCAGTCCTGGGTGTTCACTGGAAGGACTGATGCTGAAGCTGAAACTCCAATACTTTGGCCATGTGATGTGAAGAACTGACTCATTTGAAAAGGCCCTGATGCTGGGAAAGATTGAAGGCGGGAGAAGAAGGGGACAACAGAGGATGAGGTGGTTGGATGGCATCACTGATTCAATGGACATGAGTTTGGGTAAACTCCGGAAGTTGGTGATGGACAGGGAGGCCTGGTGTGCTGCAGTCCATGGGGTCACAAAGAGTTGGACATGACTGAGTGACTGAACAGAACTGAACTGAATTAAAGTTTAGTTTTATTGAACTCTCAGTTTACTCACTTGGAAAGGAATTACACTCAGCTTATCTCAAACTCCATATGTTACTTCAGATAGCCCTATACAGGGTGTCTGCTTTTTCCTTTCTACCAGGGTGGTGTTCTGTGCCTAGAAAGGAGAAGAAAGTACAGTGCATATGAATTGCTAGCAGAGAACAGAGTAGCAAGGGTGGAGTAAATTGGACTGGAGCCACAGATGTCAGGAGGCATCGCTGAAATAACTTCCTTTTCTCTACCCCCCAGGAAGCAAATGTCTGGATACAGAATGAGTGCATGACTTCTGTGTTTCTGAATAAAGCTGCTATAGCTTCCCAGAAGGAAGAAGGGCATTTCTCATTTGGGAGAGGCCATGTGTGAAGGGGGAAGCTCAGGGACCCTGCAACCCCTCCACTTGTTCCCTCTGTGAACTGGAACAGAAAGTGATCTTGGAGCCAGGGTTGTTGTTGGGTCAGGACTGATAAATTACCAAAGCTGTCATCTAGAGACAGAAACCGTGGCTGTATCTTTTCCTAGGATATACTTTTCATCAGGCAATTATCACTGCTTTCCCTTCATGGAAAAATATGGGTTAAAAATTTAATGCTGAATACAGTATCTTTATGTTTGCAAATTCCCAACTTAAAACATCTAAACTACTGCACTCAATCCAAATTAAAATATCCAAAATATATCAAGCTTAGATGGTTGCAAAGGAATGTTCATTGTTGAGGTATTAATTAAAACAAAAATAATGAAGCTAATTTTAGAGAATTGGTTAGTTTAATTATTTTACATTCAGAAAAAGGAAATGTGTTGCTATGTATGAAGTAAAAGTATTTTTTGATGTAAAGACACCTGTTTGTTTTGTAACTAAACAAACAAAACAAAAGTAGTTTATAAAGCAGCATTATAGTGTGATCCTATTATATATCTTTGAAGAAATTACTGTTTAATTTCAACTATGTCAGTTAGTTAGTTTAGAGATTAGAAACAAAATTTTTCTTAGGAAGAAAACACCTCTTTTATTAGAGAAAAATCCTTTAGTGTGCTCATTGATTATGTTAAGAAATGCATAGCGTTAAAACATATACATTACCATATGTAAAATAGATAACCGGTAGGAATTTGCTGTGTGATGCAGGGAACTCCAATCTGGTGCCCTGTGACAACCTAGAGAGGTGGAAGGGGTGGGAGGTAGGAGGGAGGTTCAAGAAGGAGGGGACATATATATACCCATGACTAATTCATGCTGATGTATGGCAGAAACCAAGACAGCATTGTAAAGCAATTAGCCTCTAATTAAAAATAGATCAAAAGAAGCCCCAAATAGCAAAACAACAAGAAAGAAATGCATCACCTCCCCCACTCCCACCCTTAACACCACATCCAGATGGTAGTAGATAAGACAGCGAATAGTTGAAATTCTTCTGAACATTAAAAAGTTAAGCACTATGGAAAATAATTTTCAATTTTCAAAAATATCCAGCTGTTTTTCTCATTGCTGGGTTAGAGAGTCAGAGATTATTCTTTCAGACTGGATCTTCCTTATATAGTGGCCATCCTCTGTAGTCATATGACAAACACAGCATATACCCAATATTTCACAGACATACATCATTTGAAGTTTTTGGTCCTCAAAACTGCCTATAAGATGGGCAGAAGAAAACACTCTTTATTATCATTTGGTAAATGAAAAGATCAGATTCAAGAGTTTCAATGACATACCTCAAATCTCAGAGCTGGTAACTATTACCCTGTGCATGTTTTAGATTTAGTAACTCAAATTTGTTAGTATCAGAGCCGAACACATATAGCTTAATTAATCCTCATTGGCTAAACTCACAGAAGACATATTTACAAATCCCCAAATCAATTTTTAAAAGTTTTGAGTATTGAATGTATCATTTTGGGTTTATAACACTTCGTTGAATTATTACAGCTTAGTCCCAAGGTAACTGAAAGATAGAATTCATTTATTCATTCATTCAAAAATCTGAATATTTAATGATTGCCTACTTCATGCTGAATTTTGTGATGGATGCTGACTCTGTGGTTCAGATGGGAGGAAGAGTCACAAACTCAAGACCATTTGAATATTAATATATAAAAATATATGACCCTTATTCCTATGATGCCTAGAGTCTAATGCAGGAAGACAGATATTGAAAATTGTGATAAAGTGATTAAAGAGACATTATAGGGTGTTAGGAACAAATCTGATAGTGTAAACATTTGGAAATGGCAATCCACTCTGGTATTCTTGCCTAGAGAATCCTGTGGACAGAGGAGCCTGGTGGGCTACTGTCCATAGGGACTCATGGAGTCGGACACGACTGAAGTGACTTAGCATGCATGCATGCACTGGAGAAGGAAATGGCAACCCACTCCAGTATTCTTGCCTGGAGAATCCCAGGGATGGAGGAGCCTGGTGTGCTGCCGTCTATGGGGTTGCACAGAGTCGGACACAACTGAAGCGACTTAGCAGCAATGGCTGTTTTAGCTTGAGTTTTCTAGAAAATGGAACTGGAGGCGAGGATTAAATTGTTGACACTCTTTGGCAGTGAAAACCCAAGTGGACAAGGGCTCAGAAGAAGGGCAGGAGAGCAGCGGAGATCTGAGACTGGATAGTGGTCTAGTTCTCGTGAGATTCTGTGTCTGACTGGGACAAATGATATCCACTAAAAGTATCAAGGAGGTCATCCACCTCACTACGGTTTGACTCAAATTCATTCCTTTTTATGGCTGAGTGCTCCATTGTATATATGTACTACATCTTCTTTATCTATTCATCTGTCAATGGATGTTTAGGCTGCTTCCGTGTCCTGGCTATTGCAAATAGTGCTACAATGAACACTGGGGGTACATGTGTCTTTTTGAATTGTGGTTTTCTCAGGGTATATACCCAGTAGTGGAATTGCTGGGTAATATGGTAGTTTTGAGGCTTAGGAGAGAGGGGATATATATATGTAATTATGACTGATTCACATTGTTGTATGGCAGAAACCAACACAACATTGTAAAGCAATTATCCTCAAATTAAAAAAAAATGTATTAGGAAAAATGGTTGAGAAGTATTGTTGGTTGATCCTGATATTTTACTTAATATTTGATATTATGGTTTCCAATATTACAGCATCCACCTTGTTTGTCACCTTGTTATTCTTTAGGCTGCTTTTTGGGAACTGGGAACTGCCAAGTCTTATCAAAACAAATCTACAAATGATTCTTTTGGACTCCTATTGAGAAGAACTAGGCCATGGCATATTCCTTCTATTATATGTTGAATCTTGTTTGCTTACATCTCACAGCATGAGAGCACTTTATTTTTATTCAAATTCTGGGCCTGGATCCTGTATAGGCAGCTCCTATTATTATTTCGATTGTGAATCAGGTATAGTGTTTATGACACCCTCTGTTACCTCCCTTCACAGTGCATGGCTTCAAACATCTTTATGCATTTTGACGTTTGCTTTCCTCTTGGGGGCATATTTCTGAAATGGAATTACTGAATCAGAAAGAATTTGAATGGATCCTTTCACATATTGTAAAATGACTTTCCTGAAAAACTACCATTTTCCAAAGCCACTCGTAATATACTCATTTCCAAATAATCTACTATCACTGCAATGTATCTTTATGTTGATTTCTGTTCATTTAACTGTATTGTGCCTGGAAAGATACTGAAATATAAATATCGTGCCCTTCCTCTGGTTCCTCTTTCTGTGTAGAATTCATTGCTTGCTTTGCTCAGTGTCTAGGCCTGATCGAGGTAACAGGAACTGGGAGAAGCTGAGAAGGGAGTGATTGATTTCCAGAGAAAGAACACAGTAGAAAAAAAAAATTCTGAACAAAAGAGAGCAGAAGGCTAAAGATAAGAGAAGAGGTGATGAAAGAGGAGAGCTAGGGAAAACAGTGTTGAAAGAGATTTTTGAAAAGTTTTGGAAGGAATAACTGTTACACTGAGTGCAATTTGAGGAAGAAAGATATAGAAAAAAGATATGGAGGAAAAGTTCGCTTTGTGTTGTGCAATGAAATTTCTTTTAAATGTAGTTGGAGAAGAGATAACCTTCACCATGACACCCACACTCTTTGGCTTATGGCACAGATAAGTAAAAATATATCCCCATTGAGTTATAATGGCCTCCAGAATACACCCTCAAATCTAAAAGGATATTGTAGAGAAAATTGTAGTACCTTGATAATACTTACTGAGGAAGTAAAGCAGTCTAGATCTGGGTATATTAGATGGCTCACCAGAATTGCAGTGTTCCGTGAATTCTTTCATATGAAGTCTTTGTGATCCATGGACTATAGCCTGCTAGGCTCCTTTGTCCATGGAGTTTTCCAGTCAAGAACACTGGAGTGGTAACTATTCCCTTCTCCAGGGATCTTCCTGACCCAGGGATCAAACTGGATTCTCCTGCATAGAAGGCAAGATTCTTTACCATCTGAGCTACCAAGGAAGCCCTCATATGAAGTCTAAGCAACTCACATTACAGGTCAGACTTTGTTTTAACCCAACTTTCTTCTAAATACAATTTTCTAATAAATTAGGGTCTTTCCTAGAAGGAGAAGGGTTTTGGTAGCCCTTCTCCACCATGTAAGACAAAGCCTTCTGGGGACTGAATGGCTGTTGTGTGCACCATTAAACAGATATTAGAAACATGATTGAAGGATGTGTGCTACCATAAACAAGAGAAACTCATGGTAGAGGAAGACATTAAGTAGTGGTAAAAGCAAGCGCCTGAAGTTTACAGGTCGACCAGTCTGCAGTGTGCAATACTTCACATTGAGTGAGATTTCTGCAAGGCCCAATAGATGCTTGCAATGCCTCCCATGAGTGGCACATACTAGGCAACAAATCCAGGACAGCCCAGATTTGGGAAACTAAAGGTACTTTTTTGTTGTTTGGTTGCTAAGTTGTGTCCAACTCCTTGTGAGCATGGACTGCAGCGCCAGGCTTCCCTGCCCTTCACTATCTCCTGGAGTTTGCTCAGACTCATGTCTACTGAGTCGGTGATCCTATCCAAACATCTTATTCTCTGTTACCCCCTCCTCTTGCCCTCAATTCTTTCCCAGCATCAGGATCTTTCTGAAAGATACTGATGCTTTTCCATTTCATCCTTACTGTTCATGGAGGTCTCAAGGCAAGCATACTGGAGCAGTTTGCCATTCCCTCCTCCAGTGTTCCACGCTTTGTCAGAGCTCTCCACTGTGACCTGTCTGTCTTGGGCGACCCGGCACTACATGACTTATAGCTTCATCGAGTTACTCTGAGCCCCTTCGCCACTGTAGGCTGTGATCCACGGAAAGGAAGGGTACTTACCATGGCACTGATCTAAGTTTTGGAGAAGAGTGACACCTGGTGGCACCCAGGAAGAAAAACGAACACATTTCCTCACTCACCAAAGGGGCGCAATACTGTCAGACATTCCTGGTAACGTCAATACTGTCGGACATTCCTGGTAACGTATTTTCTTCAGGACTGTTACAAATCTCCAAAATATAAAATTTCCTAAGACAGATTTTGACAGACAAATCTGGACTGAGCCAGACAAACCACCCCTAAAGATGGTTAGAGAAGAAGAAGAAGCCCTGAGAGCACAGTAAGAACAACATAATATTAAAGATGAGGATGAGCTGTGACATTGAAGGGACTGTAAAAGACTCAGTGAGATTTTTAAAACCTCTTTGAAAAGATCACAATAATGTTCCAGAGTAGAAAATTTGCGGGGACAAAAACTGAAATGTTGAGTTTTCAGTATTTCCCTCATCTTGCCTTTGGTGAAAAATTCCTTGTTTGCACTGCTCTGTTGAGCTGGTCAATATAATCCAAGGAGGACTTACCTGCTAGTATAGTGGATAAGAATCTGCCTGCCAATGCAGGGAATATGGGTTCGATCCCTGGTCCAGGAAGATTCCACACGCCACAGAGCAACTAACCCTGAGAGCTGCAACTACTGGAGCCTGAGACCTGCAACTCCTGAGTCCATGTGCTGCAACTCCTGAGCCCATGGTCCCAGAGCCCGGGTTCTGCAGCAAGAGAAGCTGCCGGGGGAGAAGCCCACACACCACAATGAAAAGTAGCCCCCGCATAGCAACAAAGACTCAGCACAGCCAAAAAAATAAATAATTTTAAAAAATAAGCCAAGGACAGTGTTAATGTGAATTTTGGAATTTATTGAAAGTGGCTTGAGGACTCATAAAATACTTTGTATATATTTACAATTAGATAGTTTTAATGCATTGAGTAACAGCAGCAATAAGACCCAAAACAACAGAAGAAAAATCACAGAAAGAAAAAAGGTAAAAAAAAAAAAAAAAAGAAAAGAAAAAGAAAAAAGGTACTTTATATGACTGAAAATTTAGCAAGTATTTTTAAGGGGATTTTTATAGCTTAGTTAATTAAATTTCCTAGGAATTTTCAACTGCATTTATAAATCTAATGTACTATTTTCTATTTTGTTTCCTAGTCAGTTGTCAGTCTAACAAAGCTTCTCATATATGTAAGTAATCAGAAATCAAATAAATTGTTCTTAAAAGTATGGTGATTATAATGTTCTCCTCAATGATGTTTACAAACAGTAAAATTCTCTTAAAAGTTTCAACTTAAAGCAACAATTCTATTAGACAAAATTTCCCTTAATCATCTAGTGACTTGGCTTATTTACTTGGTCTTCCAGAAGGTCTGACCAAGGAATTAGATGGTTGTGCTATGGTTTCTCTTAATCCAGAGCGTTAGCAAGCTGGGCTGGTCGGACCCTATGCTGCCACTTATCATGCCTGCCCTATGTTCACCCAAAGAAACTTTCCGTTAGAGGTTTGGTGCTCTGACACGCTCTGTTATGACACTGTTGCCCTAACAGTTCCCTGGTTCCCCTGCATTGAGTCCATCTGGCCAGTTGGTTGCTGGTTGTATTCTACTAGGTATTCTTATAAATTCAGACATAAGGTTTATGCTCTTGATGAGTTTGGCTGTTCTATGGATTCTGTTCTTTATGATATAAAACAGAAAAATGATAGCTTATATAGATTATTAAATGAAGAGAAAAATTAGAACCACAATGAAAAAACACACGTGAGTCCTCACTTTAAGATTATCAGATTAAACCCATGGAACATTAGGGAAAAGGTGCTGTCTTCAAGAAAATATGCAAGTTATTTGTAGTATTTGAAACTGTTTCCTAAGATTATAATGAAAATATTTTCTTAATTAGAAAACATTTAGAGAATTAGGTCTTAAACACATACTAAAACTCAAATAAAAACTGATTTTTTTCCTAATCACCCCCAATTCAAAATCATTTACTTATTACACATTTAAAAAATTGAAACCTCATAGCTAAGTTATTAGGCATTCAGTATCCATATTATCTTTTTACATATTATAAATATTTCAAACATAAAATATTTAAAGATCATTTCTCAACATAGTAGAGAAATATTAATAATATGTTTTTGAACTTTACCACATCAATTCTTACTTCTTTTTTTACTTGAATAAAGCCCTTTAAAGAAACAATTTAACATTTTGATATAATTGGGAGTAAATAAATATTAGGAATTTGATTAATTGCCATCACAGAAACCTAAGTGATGATGGCTTAAAAATGTTAGAAATTTGTTTTTCTTTCATCTAAAAGCAAAGATTAAGTCTTTTCAAAGAGATTCACATAGATTTAATTGAATCATGCAGAGTTCCTTCCACTTCAAGTTCTAACCTTCACTCATGATATTATCTTCCTCCTGTTGAATTTGACATTAAATTTTTTTCCATGTTTTGGGTTCCTTCTGGCTTTCTTTTCTGTCATGCTTAGCACAAAGATTTCACCCTAACAGTTGCCTCAAGGTTATAGCAACAATGTTCCCATTTGAAGTAGGCACAAAGAAAAACAGAAAGCCTTCCCTGCTGAGTCAGCCCCTTCCTCTCTGAGTTTTCCCAGAAGCACAACCCAACAATTTCTGCCTGCATACCATTGCCCAAAATGCAGTCATATGACTACCTTTATCTGCAAAGGGAGTGGATGCAGAATCTGGATGATCATCTGGTCACATTATTGCCTTCTGTTGTTACTCAATAAGGAGAGAGTGACTCTTTGGTGAGCGTCCCGCAGTCTCTGCCACACCCTGTCAATCACCTTGGCTTTATGGAGCAGGTGAACTGAAATGGCATGTGGAACAAAGATTTTGGTTGAGGTGTGGGGTCTTGAGCTGCAGACCTCTAGGTTAAATTTTCTCAAAACCATGAAAAATAAGTCAAACCTCGTTTTGCACACTCCATGCCAATAAATGTTTCAAATCTATGCCTTATAAATGGGATAGTCTTGTAGCTCACAGTCCTTGAATTTATCCTGACAAAATTTCAAGTCTAATTTGAACTTATGCTCACCCCTCAGCCACTGGTTCCCCATCAGATCTCTTTGCCATTAGATTGGATTCAACTAATTTCATTCCAAGTTCTCTTCCTATTTTTAACTGGCAGGAATACAATCTTAATTGATATTTGCATAGCAATGATTATAATCAGCATATCTTACTTGTCAGCTTCTGGACTTAAAGCCACAGCTACTAGGGTCTTTCTAAGGTAAAGAGGAGACTTGAAAGCACACAAAGGTGAGATACAGAAAAAAGCTCTAGAAGGTAAGACAAGAGGCAAGAGAAGTAAGGTGATTGGAAAAGGCAGTTTGGAGAGAGATTAGGAAACTGGAGATCTAGGAAAAATAAAAAAATTTGGGGGGTAGGCAGATGCTGTGATTAATGCACTTTGTGGAGAGACATTTCTTTTTTTTTTTTTTGGAGAGACATTTCTAAAGGGGAACTTTGAAAAGTTTTACTGTGTGTTATATGTTGTAATATCCATCATGTCTTATCAGTCCCGACTCTTGCCACCTCCTTAAGAGTGTGTATAAAGGTCTGTATTATTGTTTAATATTTTGGAGGGTTAAATTTCCACATTTTTTGAAAGTGCCGAATTGCCAAAATGGATGTTGAGAGATAATAAAGACCCAGTTTATTGGGGTTCACTAGTGTCATGACTTGTAGTACCCAACATCTGTTCTAAGAGTTTAGTGAGGACACAATTGTGGGGTAGATTCCATAAATCTCCAGATAAGTTATGGGAAATCTAATACTTGTCAGGGAATGTTTGATGGGAGGATTCCTACGTGCTGTCTCTCATGAGTCCTTTGTCCCTCTTCAAGCGGAACAGCATGCTGCTCCCAGGGACTGAGGTCATTGTGTGAGGCAAGCATGAGTCTCCTTTAGTAAACATTCTCCTTACGACAAAACAGCTTAGTCTCCTTCCCCTTTCTTGAGATATGGATTGCCTCCTGACCTTGTGACTAACATTAGCCCTTGTTCCCTTGGTAACAGTTGCTGTACATTTGGTTTTCTGATCTCTATCATTCCCGAAAGAAGTTTCTTCTACTGCAGCCTATATATACTCATAGAAAAATCATTAAAGCACCTTTGCTCCATCAGAGCTTAGGTCCCCAGGTCTTTTTTGTCTCTCTCTCTCTCTCTCTTTCTCTCTTTCACTTTCTTATTGTCGACTCCGCACCACAAGGTTCTGGTCCATTAAAGGACCCCAACAAATACTCATGGCTGATTCATGCCCAGAGATCTAGGCATTGGTAATATGATAGAAATTCTCTATTTTACCAAAACATGGAAGTAGGTTAAAGATGACTGGGTGGACATCAAGAAACAAAAAGTCCCTGTCAACAAACATTTACTGAACATGTATTTTATTTGAGATGTTATTCTATACACAGAACAAGAATGAACAAGATAGAGTTTCTCCTCCTAAAGAGCCTGAGGTGGAACACCAAGTCTCCTTCCAGGGCTGTTTTTAAGACAAAGAAGTAAGGATATGGAATGTTGCTCTCAGACTTACAGAAGTATGGACACCTTAAGAGAAGCCGACAAGGAGAGGGATGATCTTGTCTGTAGGCCAGATGCATGACCAGACGTCTGCATGGATAGAAAGGAACGTCTGAGGACCAGATATCCAACATATGCCTTTCTTCAGTGTGTCCCCCACACTGCTGATCCTGAAATTACTCTTAGAGATAAGTAGAAAGGGGAAATATTGGATTGAGTGAGAAAATCCTGATAGATCTGAAATTAATCTGAGTTGGCAAAATTCAGACTATTTATTTGGCTGGTAATAGGCAGAATGGTGATTAGGGATAGAAATTAAATCATAGAAAAATATGAGAAAACTACCATTGCCATACATCTTAGGTTGTGGTTTATTCTAATTTTATTCCAGTTACAATCTAATTGAACAGATTAGAAATCACTTTGGTGTCAGTATGTTTTAAGGTAATTAAGATTAGCATTTGGATTGGCATCAAAATATATTCTAAAAGATATTAATGACCAGGATCATTAGAAAGTTTCCCACATGATTTTGAATTAAGTAAGTCTTAATATTAAAATAAACTCACTTTTATGTTGCTGACAATTTAAGGATTACTCCAGATGTAAGAATGGAGTTTCAGTTATTCAGCGAGATTCAAATAAGCTCTAGCAATAGAGTGAGGATTACATTTTAGGGGAGTTTTAGAGATAGAGTTATAACCAAGTGTAGTGTAGGAAATGTCAATTATATCCTTGCTTTAGAACTGATATCTTGAGATTTGAGTATATATGAGATGGTTGGATGGCATCACCGGCTCAATGGACATGAACTTGAGTAAGCTCCAGGAGTTGGTGATGGACAGGGAAGCCTGGCGCGCTGCAGTCAATGGGGTTGCAAAGAGTTGGACACAACTGAGCGACTGAACTGGACTGAACTGAGTCTATGTGAAACACTTGCCCCCAATTTAAGAGTAGGAATGATGAGTGAGTGCCAGGTTTGAGCTCCATCAGGGTTTGAATCAAGAGAAAAAGAGTCTAGGACTTTCCTGGTGGCATAGTGGATAAGAATTCGCCTGCCAATGTGGGTGATATGGGTTCAGTTCCTGGCCTAGGAAGATTCCACGTGCCTTGGAGCAGCTAAATCCATGTGCCACAACTACTCAGGCCTGCACACTTTAGGGCCTGTGAGCCGCAACCAGTGAGCCGCTATGCTGAAACTACTGACGTCCACAGACCTAGAGCCTGTGCTCCACAGTAAAAGAAGCCACCACAGTGAGAAGCCCAGGTGTTGTAACTAGAGAGTAGCCTCCACTTGCTGCAACTAGAGAAAGACTGCACGCAGCAACGAAGACCCAGCACAGCCAAAAATAAGAAAATAAAATAAATATCTAGATGCCCATCAGCAGATGAATGGATAAGGAAGCTGTGGTACATATACACCATGGAATATTACTCAGCCGTTAAAAAGAATTCATTTGAATCAGTTCTAATGAGATGGATGAAACTGGAGCCCATTATACAGAGTGAACTAAGCCAGAAAGATAAAGATCATTACAGCATACTAACACATATATGTGGAATTTAGAAAGATGGTAACGATCCTAACATAACCTATATGACAAAACAGAAAAAGAGACACAGAAATACAGAACAGACTTTTGAACTCTGTGGGAGATGTGAGGGTGGGATGTTTCGAAAAACAGCATGTATACTATCTATGGTGAAACAGATCACCAGCCCAGGTGGGATGCATGAGACAAGTGCTCGGGCCTGGTGCACTGGGAAGACCCAGAGGAATCGGGTGGAGAGTGAGGTGGGAGGGGGGATCGGGATGGGGAATACGTGTAACTCTATGGCTGATTCATATCAATGCATGACAAAACCCACTGCAATGTTGTGAAGTAATTAGCCTCCAACTAATAAAAAAAAAATAAATAAATAAAACTCAACATTCAGAAAACTAAAAAAAAGAAAAGAAAATAAATAAAAATTAAATATAGCAGTGTGTACATAAAAAAAGTAAAAAAGTACAGATGCAGATGTTTACTTTATTTTCTTCTTAAGGATGTTAAAAAGCAGGGTGTCACGTAAGTAAATACCCAGTAAGTTGGAATCAAGTCGAGAGAGCAACTCAAGTTGCCTACTATGGGTTCAGGCTTAGAAGATCAGGAAATGCACTGATAAGAAAATGCAAAAAGAAACAAGTCATGGGACAAAGGACCTCAGTAAGAAAGAGTTGGAGGAAAGGAAGAAGTTTCAGGAACTGGAAACTGTGTCAGAGGTTTGAGTGGTGGCATTTAATATTTTAGAGGAGAAGCAGTTCTGAGGAGTGACAAGGCTCAAAGCATTAAGACTGGAAGAGAGAAAAGGGGGAAGTTTCAGGAGATAAGGAGTTTAGGGAACTGAGGTGAAGTTATCAGTAAGAGGCTTATCCAGATGGGGGAGATGGGATGAAATTCAGGGGTTGGGGAAGCCAAAGCTGGGCAGAGATAGACAGTTGTCTGGAGAATGTTGATATCTGACACATATCAGAGGCTGTAAGGTACTCTTTGGAGGTACTCCAATGAAGGATGAGCTTCAGTTAATGTTTGTTTGGCATCAAAGTGGACCTTCCTGCACTTGCCTCGGCCTTTTTGAGTAGATCCCAAAGTTCCAGTCTACAGGGACTCACCCTGGCCCTTACTTGGGATGAGATGATGTTATTTTTCCCAATTAACTTTTTTTACTTAGTTATTTTATTGCTTTTCTGCCAGTAACCTAAAAGAGATGGGAGTCTTACAGTCTCCACAGCACCCTTCCTTTCACCAGAATTTCTATGGACTGTTACTTAGCTGTGGACTTTATGAACAAAGAGAACCATCTGGATTGCTCACCATTACATTCTCAGCGTTTGGTGTGCAACTGGTTGTTGTATCAGTAGTTAAATGAGTGAATGGATGATTGTATTGGCTGCCAAAACCCATCACTGAGCCTTTAGACTCACCAAAAATTCCATCTTTTGACTGTACTCCTTGTGCATATTGTCTTGCGTGGGCTGAAGGATAGTGGCTGTAGGATTTCCAAGAGGGGTAACTAGCAGAAAATACATGCTCTGTCAATCTGGGCTTTGCATAGTCAAAGGGAGATCTAAAGAGCTAATAGGATAGCAGGTCATTCAGGAGAATCATGGGCATAGTTATGGAATACAGGGATATCTCATTTCATAGTGCTTCCCTTTACTGCACTTTGTAGATGCTGCACTTGTTACAAATTGCAGGTCTGTGGAAACCCTGAGTGGAGCAAGACTAGCCATACCATTTTTCCAACAGCATTTGCTCACTTCAGTTTCTGTGTCACATTTTGGTAATTCTCATAATATTTCAAGATTTTCAACTGTTAGTATATTTGTTGTGATCTGTGATCAGTGGTTTTTGATGTTACTATTAAAGCTGTTTTAGGGTTCCCATATAAGACTGTGAACATCCAATGAATGTTGTGTGTATTCTGACTGATCCACCGACCAATGTTCCCCCCATCTCTTTTCCTCTTTTTTGGCCTCGCTATTCCTTGAGACACACAACATTGAAATTAGGTAATTTAATAACCTTACAATGTTGTCAGTTGTTCAAGTGAAAGGAAGAGTCTTATATCTCTCAGTTTAATCTTAATCTTTAGTCTTATATCTCTCAGAAATGAGGAAAGTATGTCTAAAGCCAAGGAAAGCATGTCTAAAACGAAGAAAGGCTGAAAACTAGGCTTTTTGTGCAGAAGTTAGCAGGGTTGTGAATGCAGAAGAAAGCTTGTTAAAGAAAAAAGTGTTACTCTAGTGAACACACAAATGATAAGGAAGTGAAACATATTCTCCATATTACTGCTGATACAGAGAGAGTTTCAGTGGTCTGGCAGAACATCAAACCAGCTACAATATTCCCTTAAACCAAAGCCTAATCCAGAGCAAGGCCCTAACTGTATTCAATTCCATCAGGCTGAGAGAGGTGAGAAAGCTGCAGACACTGTCTGAAAGCTGGCAGAAGTTGGTTCATTAGGTTTAAGAAAAGAAGCCATCTCAATAACATCAAGTATTATGTTATCCAGAAGATCTAGCTAAAATAATTAATGAAGGTAGCTACATTAAACAACAGATTTTTTTTGAATGTTAAAAAAATTACCATATTTTAAAAATTGAAGTTTAGTTGATTTACAGTATTATGGGGATATAGGTTTTTGTTGTTTATCTGTTTTATGTATAGTAGTGTGTATCTGTTAATCCCCAAATCCTAATTTATCCCTTCCCCTGCCCCACTATTCCATTTGGTAACCATAGTTTGCTTTCTGTGAGCCTATGTCTGTTTTGCAAATAAGTTTATTTGTATCATTTTTTTTAGGTTCCAAACATCATAATATACGATATCAATCATACATTTGTCCTTTTCTGTCTGACTTACTTCACTTAGTATGATAATCTCTAGATCCATCCATACTGCAAATAGCATTATTTCATTCTTTTTTTGGTTGAGAAATATTCCATTTTATACACACACACACACACACACACACACACACACAGACATACAGACAGAGACAGAGAGAGAAAAGACATGTATACCATATCTTCTTTATCATTTCATCTGTTGATGGGCATTTAGGTTGCATCCATGTTTTAGCTATTGTAAATAGTGCTGCTATGAACTTTGGGGTGCAGGTTTCTTTTTGAATTAGTCTTATCCAGATACATGCCCAGAGTGGGATTGCTGGATCATGTACTCTTGAGGTTAGTTGTGTCCAACTCTTTGTGACTCCCTGGACTGTAGCCCGGCAGGCTTCTCTGTTCAGGGGATTTCCCAGGTAAGAATACTGGGGTGAGTTGCCATTTCCCTCTCCAGGGGATATTCCTGACTCAGGGATCAAACCCAAATCTCCTGCTTGGCAGGCAGGAGATTCTTTACCACCGAGCCACCAGGGAAGCTCTTTCTCCCTCCTTTTTAAGCACAGTTAGTGGATCATATGGTAACTTTATTTTTAGTCAAACAACAGATTTTTGATCTAGGTGAAACAGCCTTATATTAAAAGAAGATGCCATCAAGGAATTTCATAACTAGAGAGGAGAAGTCAATGCCTGGCTTCAGAACATCAAAGAACAGGTTGACTCTCTTGTTAGAGGCTAATGTAACAGGTGATTTTAAATTGAAACAAGTGCTCATTTACCATTCCAAAATCCTAGGGTCTTTAAGAATTGTGATGAATCTATTCTTATGTTCTGTAAATAAAACAACAAAACCTGAATGATGGCATATCTGTTTACAACATGGTTTACTGACTATTTTAAGTCCACTGTTGAGACTTATTGTTCAGAAAAAAAAGAGTCATTTCCAAACATTATTGCATGTTGGCAATACACCTGGTCAATCAAGAGCTCTCATGGAAATGTACCTTAAGATTAACATTGTTTTCATGCCTGCTAATACAACATCCATTCTGATGGATTTAGGAGTAATTTTTACTTTCAAGTCTTATTCTTTAAGAAATACATTTTGGAAAGCTATAACTGTCATAGATAGTTATTCCTTTTATGGATCTTGGCAAAGTAAATTGAAAACATTCTGGAAAGAATTCATCATTCTAAATACTATTGAAACATTCATGATTCAAAGGAGGAGGTCACAGTATCAACGCTAGTAGGAGTTTGGAAGAAGCTGATTCCAACTTTCAAGGATGACTTAGAGGAATGCAAGACCTCTGCAGAGGAAGTAACTGTAGATATGATAGAAAGAGCAAGAGAACTAGAATTGGAAGTGGAGCCTGAAGATGTGACTGAACTGCCACAATCTCATGATAAAAGTTGAGGTGGCTGCTTATTGGTGAACAAAGAAAGTGGTATCTTGAGATAATATCTATTCCTACTAAAATTCTGTGAAGATTGTTGGAATGACAACACAGGATTTAGAATATCACACAAACTTAATTGATAAAGCAGTGATAGTATCTCCAATTTTGAATGAAGTTCTGTTGTGAGTAAAATGCTATCGAACAGTATTGTGTGCTACAGAGAAGCCGTTTGTGAAGTCAGTCAATTGGGACAACTTCATTGTTGTCTTATTTTAAGAAATTTCCACAACCTCTGCAACCTTCAGCAATCACCATCCTGATCAGTTAGCACCATCATCGAAGGAAGATCCTCCACCAGCAAAAAGATTATGACTTGCTTAAGTCACAAATTAGGTATTTTAAATTAAAGTCTGTACATTTTAAAGACATAATGCTATTGTACACTTAATAGACTAAATTGTAGTATAAATATAACTCTTAGATGCACTAGAAAGCTAAAAATTCCTGTGACTTGCTTTATTGCAATGTCTGTTTATAGCAGTGTCTGGAGCCAAACCAACAGTATCTCTGAGGTATGCCTGTAGATCAGTTGGTCAGGAAGACTCATTCCAGTCACTTTTGCTGAGACAAGGATTTTCAATGTGCACCTGTGTTACACAGGGTTGCCTTTAGAGCTGGGAGGTACTGAACCCACAAGATAAGTCACTGGGGTGTGCTTCCTGGATGAGAGAAGGTGAAGACTGACATTCTGAGAGGACTGTCAGAATGACTGGCGCTCTCTCAGGCTGCCTTTCCATAGTAGTTGATCTACAAATTAGGATCCTGGTGGGACTGGCTGTGTACACCTGTGCCGCTGTGCTGTGCCTCGTTGCTCAGTTGTGTCCTATCCTTTGTGACCCCAGGCTTCTCTGTCCATGGGATTCTCCAGGCAAGAATACTGGAGTGGGTTGCCATGCCTTCCTCCAGGGTATCTTCCCAACCTAGAGTCGAACCCATGTCTCCTGCATCACAGGCAGATTATTTACCATTTGAGCCACCAAGGAAGCCCAAGAATACTGGAGTGGTTAGCCTATCCCTTCTCCAGGGGATCTTCCTGATCCAGGAATTGAACTGGAGTCCCCTGCATTGTAGGCAGACTCTTTACCAGCTGAGCTATCAGGGAAGCCCATGTACATCTGTAAACACCTGTAAATTTAATAACACCATTGATTCCTTCTGTTGCCCTCATTTGTTTACCTGCTTCCCTTCCCCCTTGTGACCAGGATGAAGAGGAGCTCAAAATAAGGAAGATCCAGGACTTGGGGTGCAGGGAATGTTAGCACAGTCTTCAGGTACTTAAAAAAATACTATTTTGTGGTACTCCTGAGGGGATAACAAGACTTATATATGGACACCTCCTGAAAGCATTTATTTTTAACTCATCATGAGAAAAATCTGAAGACAAAGTAAGTTGTTTCAGAGGACCTATAATTGCAGGTATTTTTTCATATGGCATCTTAATAGATTCCATTATTTATGGTTAGATAATTATTATTTTCTTGTTACCAAGTCTCAAAATTGCAAAAACATTCTAAAAATGGTCAGGAAAAAGATCCTAAGGCTTTCTTAAAATATCAGCATTGCCTCTGTCAGGCTGAGGGCCCTTGTGCACGCTAAGGCATGGGCAGGACACCTGAGCTGTGGCCTCCCTCAGGACATGACAGTTTTAATGGCCTCTCACTCCCCAGGTACCTGAAGTGAAAAATCCAAGAGAGAGGAGAATGGGTGATGGCAGCCAGAAGAGTAGAGGGCACAGGCAGGAAACCCAGTGAACTTGACTCTCCTGTGTGCATCCTTCCTGGCTGTCCATGTGCTGCTGGTAGAAGACTAACTCTGGCTGTTTTTATGGCCTTGGTGTGCTGTCTGCCCAGGGTACTTAAACCTGCTTTTCTGGACTTTCCTGGAACTGTACTTACAAAAGGGAATCACAGTGCAGAGGCTAAGAAGGTATGCTCTGGAGGCAAGTGGACTTTGTTACAATTCCATCTAAGTCACTTACTTAAAAGCCATGTGATCTTGATCAAGATATTTTGGCCTTTTGGAAATAGTTGTTTTTCCTTCTTTCATTGAAGTATAGTGGCTCTAACATATAAGTTACAGGTGTACAATATGTTGATTCACAATTTTTAAAGGTTATAGTCCATTTATAGTTATTATAAAACATTTACTATATTCCCCATGTTGTACAGTATGTTCTTGTAGCTTATTTTATACCTAAGGGTTTTTACCTCTTAATCCCCTACACCTATATTGTTCCTCTGCCCTCCCCTGTCCCCAGTGGTAATCAATAATTTGTTATCTGTAATTGAGTCTGCTTCTTTTTTTGTTATATTCACTACTTTGTTGTACTTTCAGATTCCACATGTGATATTATACAGTATTTGTCTTTCTCTGTCTGACTAGTTTCACTTAGCACCGTGCCCTCCAAATCTATTCACGTTGCTGCAAATGGCTGCATTTTGTTCCTTTTCATGACTGAGTAATGTTCTGTTGTATAGATATACCACATCTTTTTCACCCATTCATTTGTCAATGGACACAGTTGTTTCCATGTCTTGGTAATTGTAAACAATTCTGCTATGAATATTGGGGTGTGTGCATTTTTTCAAATTAGTGTTTTTCTTTTTTTTTTTGGTATATACCAAGGAGTGGAATTGCTGAATCATATGATAATTCTATTTTTAGTTTTTTTGGGGAAACTCCATACTGTTTTCCTTAGTGGTTGTACCAGTTTGCATTCTCACCAACAGTGTTTGAGGGTTCTCTTTTCTTCATATCCTTGCTAACATTTGTTATCTGTGTTCTTTTTGATGATAGTTGTTTTGATAGGTGTGAGGTGATATTTCATTGTGTTTTTGATTTATATTTCCCTCATGATTAGTGATATTGATTGTCTTTTTATATACTTGTTTGTCTTTTGCATATCTTTGGAGAAATGTGTATTCAAGTCTTTAGCCCATATTTTGATTGGGTTATTAGATTTTGTTTTTTACTACTAAATTGTAGGACACTCATATATTTTGGAGATAATCCCTTATCAAATATATGGTTTGCAAATTTTCTCTGTCATTCCAGACATTGCTTTTAAATTTGGTTGATTGTTTTCTTTGCTGTACTGAAGTTTTCCAGTTTGAGGTAGTTCCATTTATTTATTTTTTGATTTTGTTGCTTGTGCTTTTGGTGTCATACCCTTGAAATCATTACCAAGACAAATGGCATGAAGATTTTCCCCTGTGTTTTCCTTTAGGGGTTTTACAGTTTTGGGTGTTTAAATCTTTTAACTCATTTTGAGTTTATAAGCATCCAATTCATCTCTCTCTTTTTCTTTCTATCTTTCTGTCTTTTTTTTTTTTTTAAATGTGGATATTCAATTTTCAGAACATCATTTATTGAAAGGCCTCTCCTTTCCCCATTGTGCATTTTTGGCATCCTCATTGAAATCAGTTGACTGTATACATGTGGACTTACTTCTGGACTCTCTATGCTGTTCCATTGATCTACATGTCTGTCTTCATGGAAGTACTATGCTGTTATACTGACTATAGCTTTGTAATATATTTTTCAATTAGGGTGTGTGATGCCTCCAGTTTTATTCTTCTTTCTCAAAATTGCTTTGGCTATTTGTGCTTTTTTTGTGTTCCCACATGAAATTCAGAATTGTTTCTTCCTAATTCTTTTTCTGAAAAATGCCATTGGAATTTTGCTAGTGATTGCATTGAATCTGTAGATCATCTTGAGTAGTAAGGACATTTTAACTCTATTGTCTTTCAGTCCATGAACATGATGAGATATATTTCCATTTGTTTATGTCTTAATTTATTTCACCAATACTTTGTAGCTTTCTGTAGACAAGTTTTTCACCTTTTAAAAGTTTAATTCCATGTGTTTTATTTTTTTTGTTGCATTTTAAGTTGGATTGTTTTCCTAATTGCATTTTCAGGCAGTTTATTCTTAGAGTATAGAAATGCAACTGATTTTTGTATGTTGACTTTGTGTACTACAACTGTGCTGAATTGGTGTATTAGTTTTAACATGTATGTTGATCACTGCTATATCTTCAGCGTCCACAGCAGTACTTCTGGACATTTCAGTCAATTCAGTCACTCAGTCGTGTCCGACTCTTTGTGACCCCATGAATCGCAGCATGCCAGGCCTCCCTGTCCATCACCAACTCCCAGAGTTTACTCAAACTCATGTCCATTGAGTCGGTGATGCCATTCAGCCATCTCATCCTCTGTCATCCCCTTCTCCTTCTGCCCTCAATCCCTCCCAGCATCAGGGTCTTTTCCAATGAATCAACTCTTCACATGAGGTGGCCAAAGTATTGGAGTTTCAGCTTCAGCATCAGTCCTTCCAATGAACACCCAGGACTGATTTCCTTTAGGATGGACTGGTTGGATCTCCTTGCAGTCCAAGAGACTCTCAAGAGTCTTCTTCAACACCACAGTTCAAAAGTATCAGTTTTTTGGCACTCAGCTTTCTTCATAGTCCAACTCTCACATCCATACATGACCACTGGAAAAACCATAGCCTTGACTAGATGGACCTTTGTTGGCAAAGTAATGTCTCTGCTATTAAATATGCTATCTAGCTTGGTCATAACTTTCCTTCCAAGGAGTAAGAGTCTTTTAATTTCATGACTGCAATCACCATCTGCAGTGATTTTGGAGCCCCAAAAAATAAAGTCTGACACTGTTTCCACTGTTTCCCCATTTATTTCCCATGAAGTGAGGGGACCAGATGCCATGATCTTAGTTTTCTGAATGTTAAGCTTTGAGCCAACTTTTTCACTCTCCTCTTTCACATTCATCAAGAGGCTTTTTAGTTCCTCTTCACTTTCTGCCATAAGGGTGGTGTCATCTGCATATTTGAGGTTATTGATATTTCTCCTGGCAATCTTAATTCCAGCTTGTGCTTCTTCCAGCCCAGTGTTTCTCATGATGTACTCTGCACGTAAGTTAAACAAGCAGGGTGACAATATACAGCCTGATGTACTCCTTTTCCTATTTGGAACCAGTCTGTTGGTACATGTCCAGATGTAACTGTTGCTTCCTGACCTGTATATAGGTTTCCCAAGGGGTGAATCAGGTGGTCTGGTATTCGCGTCTCTTTCAGAATTTTCCACAGTTCACTGTGATCCACACAGTCAAAGGCTTTGGCATAGTAAATAAAGCAGAAATAGATGTTTTTCTGGAACTCTTGCTTTTTCAATGATCCAGCAGATATTGGCAATTTGATCTCTGGTTCCTCTGCCTTTTCTAAAACCAGCTTGAACATCTGGAAGTTCATGGTTCACATATTGCTGAAGCCTGGCTTGGAGAATTTTGAGCATTACTTTACTAGCGTGTAAGATGAGTGCAATAGTGCAGTAGTTTGACCATTCTTTGGAATTGCCTTTCTTAGGGATTGGAATGAAAACTGACCTTTTCCAGTCCTGTGGCCACTGCTGAATTTTCCAAATTCGCTGGCATATTGAGTGCAGCACTTTCACAGCATCATCTTTTGATTTGAAATAGCTCAACTGGAATTCCATCACCTCCACTAGCTTTGTTCATAGTGATGCTTTCTAAGGCCCACCTGACTTCACATTCCAGGATGACTGGCTCTAGCTGAGTGATCACACCATCGTGATTATGTGGGTCATGAAGATCTTTTTTGTATAGTCCTTCTGTGTATTCTTGCCACCGCTTCTTAATATCTTCTGCTTCTGTTAGGTCCGTACCATTTCTGTCCTTTATTGTGCTCATCTTTGCCTGAAATGTTCCCTTGGTATCTCTAATTTTCTTGAAGAGATCTCTCATCTTTCCCATTCTATTGTTTCCCTCTATTTCTTTGCATTGATCACTGAGGAAGGCTTTCTTATCTCTCTTTGCTATTCTTTGGAACTCTGCATTCAAATGGGAATAGCTTTCCTTTCCTCCTTTGCTTTTTGCTTCTCTTCTTTTCACAGCTATTTGTAAGGACTCGTCAGACAACCATTTTGCCTTTTTGCATTTCTTTTCCATGGGGATGGTCTTGATCCCTTTCTCCTGTACAATGTCACAAACCTCTGTCCATAGTTCATCAGGCAGTCTATCAGATCCAGTCCCTTAAATCTATTTCTCACTACCACTGTATAGTCATAAGGGATTTGATATAGGTCATACCTGAATGGTCTAGTGATTTTCCCTACTTTCTTCAATTTAAGTCTGAATTTGGCAATTTTAGTAGATAATAAATAAACATTTGTGGAATTAATTTATTTTTTCAGATATAAATTATAAGTCTATCTGTAAAATGAATTTTCCTAAGAGAAATTGTTGGGGTAAGTATATATCTTAAAATGAATATTAGCTCTTTCTGCCATCTTCCCATGCCGCCAGAATGGTGTGCATGAATGTCCTGACTAATACTCTCAAGAGTATCAGCAATGCCAAAAAGAGAGGCAAACACCAGGTCCTTATTAGGCCATGCTCCAAAGTCATCATCAGCTTTCTAACTGTGATGATGAAACATGGTTACATTGGCAAATATGAAATCATTGATGATCACGGGGCTGGGAAAACTGTTGTGAACCTCACAGGCAGACTAAATAAGTTTGGAGTGATCAGTCCCAGATATGATGTGCAACTCAAAGATCTAGAAAAATGGCAGAATAACCTGCTTGCATCCTGTCAGTTTGGTTTCATTGTACTGAGAACCTTAGCTGGCATCATGGACCATGAAGAAGCAAGACAAAAACACACAGGAGGGAAAATCCTTGGGTTCTTTTTCTAGGGTTGTAATACATGTAAATAAAATGCCTCAGAGGACAAAATAAAATGAATACTAGAATATTTTAGTAGATAATATCATCCATGGAGCTGTTACAATATATGGAAATATTCTTTCCTCCTACAGCCTTAGCAAAAGATTGTTATCTTTGCAATCTGATAGTATTTCAGTGTATTTTAATTTACATTTTTTTCCTAATATGAGTAAAGCTGAGTGCCATAGATGTTTTTATTTTTTAAATTGTCTCTTAATATTTGTTGCTCCCCTTACCCTGTTTAGATCCAATTTTATTCTTTCCAGGTCTCTACTAAATTTTCTAGTCTGATTTATTGAGCAATCCTTCTTTCCCCCATTAATATTACCTTATCGCCATGTACTAAATTCTCATGTATCTGATTACTTATCTTGAAATTAGTGACATTTATACATCAACACAGTTTCATTTTAGTGATGAAAATCTACAAAAACTTCTTTAGGTTGAAGTCTTATTAGAAAAGAATAAGATGAACAGATTTCAAATGTTCAGTTTGATGTATTTTGACAACTGTATTTACTTAATTACTATCTTCCCTCCAACATAGAACATATGCATCATCCCAGGAAATACCCATAAATCTCTTTCTGATCAGCATGCAATGCCCACCTTAAACCAATCTCTTTCTGATTTACCACTTCTAGTTACTTTTGCCTGATACTAGATATCATACAAATAGAATCATACATTATCTCCTCTTTTGTTCCTTTAAAAAAAAATTGACTCAATATTTTTGAGAATAAATGAATACATTTTGCCTATATCACAACTTTGTGTTTTTTAATTGCTTAGTATTTTACCACTATATGAACATATTATAATTTCTTTCTTTTTTTTGTTTTAAAATATCTTTTTAAAATTAATTAATTTATTTATTTTACTTTACAACATTGTATTGGTTTTGCCATACATTGACTTGAATCTGCCATGGGTGTACATATGTTCCCCATCCTGACCCCACCTACAACCTCCCTCCCCATCCCATCCCTCTGGGGGATGGGATGCATTGAACCTGGACTGGCGATTCATTTCACATATGATAATTTACATGTTTCAATGCCATTCTCCCATATCATCCTGCCCTCGCCCTCTCCCACAGAGTCCAAAAGACTGTTCAATACATCTGTGTCTCTATTGCTTTTTCGCATAAAGGGTTATAGTTACCATCTTTCTAAATTCCATATATATGCGTTAGTATACTGTATTGGTGTTTTTCTTTCTGGCTCACTTCACTCTGTTTAATAGGCTCCAGTTTCATCCACTGAATTAGAACTGATTCAAATGTATTCTTTTTAATGGCTGAGTAATATTCCATTGTGTATATGTACCACAGCTTTCTTATCCATTCGTCTGCTGATGCGCATCTAGGTTGCTTCCATGTCCTGGCTATTATAAACAGTGCTGTGATGAACGTTGGGGTGCACGTGTCTCTTTCAGATCTGGTTTCCTCAGTGTGTATGCCCAGCAGCGGGATTGCTGGGTCATATGGCAGTTCTATTTGCAGTTTTTTAAGGAATCTCCACATTGTTCTCCATAGTGGCTGTTCTAGTTTGAATTCCCACCAACAGTGGAAGAGGGTTCTCTTTTCTCCACATCCTCTCCGGCATTTATTGCTTGTAGACTTTTGGATAGCAGCCATCCTGACTGGCGTGTAATGGTACCTCATTGTGGTTTTGATTTGCATTTCTCTGATAATGAGTGATGTTGAGCATCTTTTCATGTGTTTGTTAGCCATCTGTATGTCTTCTTTGGAGAAATGTCTGTTTAGTTCTTTGGCCCACTTTTTGATTGGGTCATTTATTTTTCTGGAATTGAGCTGCAGGAGTTGCTTGTATATTTTTGAGATTAATTCTTTGTCTGTTGCTTCATTTGCTATTATTTTCTCCCATTCTGAAGGCTGTCTTTTCACCTTGCTTATAGTTTCCTTTGTTGTTCAGAAGCTTTTCATTTTAATTAGGTCCTATTTGCTTATTTTTGCTTTTATTTCCAATATTCTGGGAGGTGGGTCATAGAGGATCCTGCTGTGGTTTATGTTGGAGAGTGTTTTGCGTATGGTTTCCTCTAGGAGTTTTATAGTTTCTTGTCTTGCATTTAGATCTTTAATCCATTTTGAGTTTATTTTTGTGTATGGTGTTAGAAAGTGTTCTAGTTTCATTCTTTTACAAGTAGTTGACCAGTTTTCCCAGCATCACTTGTTAAAGAGATTGTCTTTGCTCCATTGTATATTCTTGTCTCCTTTGTCAAAGATAAGGTGTCCATAGGTTTGTGGATTTATCTCTGGGCTTTCTATTTTGTTCCATTGATTTATATTTCTGTCTTTGTGCCAGTACCACACTGTATTGATGACTGAGACTTCGTAGTAGAGACTGAAGTCAGGCAGGTTGATTCCTCCAGTTCCATTCTTCTTTCTCAAGATTACTTTGGCTATCCGAGGTGTTTTGTATTTCCATACAAATTGTGAAATTATTTGTTCTAGTTCTCTGAAAAATACCATTGATAGCTTGACAGGGATTGCATTGAATCTATAGATTACTTTGGATAGTATACTCATTTTCACTATATTGATTCTTCCAATTCATGAACATAGTATATTTCTCCATCTATTTGTGTCCTCTTTGATTTCTTTCACCAGTGTTTTATAGTTTTGTATATATAAGTCTTTTGTTTCTCTAGGTAGATTTATTCCTAAGTATTCTTTTCGTTGCAATGGTGAATGGTGAATGGTATTGTTTCCTTAATTTCTATTTCTGTTTTCTCATTGTTAGTGTTATCGGAATGCAAGGGATTTCTGTGTGTTCATTTTATATCCTGTATATTTATATCCTGTATTTACTATATTTATTGATTAGCTCTACTAATTTTCTGGTGGAGTCTTTAGGCTTTTCTATGTAGAGGATCATGTCATCTGCAAACAGTGAGAGTTTTACTTCTTGTTTTCCAATCTGGATTCCTTTTATTTCTTTTTCTTCTCTGATTGCTGTGGCCAAAACTTCCAAAACTCTGTCGAATAGTAGTGGTGAGAGTGGGCACCCTTGTCTTGTTCCTGACTTTAGGGGAAATGCTTTCAATTTTTCACCATTGAGGGTAATGTTTGCTGAGGGTTTGTCATATATAGCTTTTATTATGTTGAGTTATGTTCCTTCTATTCCTGCTTTCTGGAGGCTTTTTTAAAAAAATCATAAGTGGACATTGAATTTTGTCAAAGGCTTTCTCTGCATATATTGAGATAATCATATGGTTTTTATTTTTCAATTTGTTAATGTGCTGTATTACACTGATTGATTTGCAGATATTGAAGAATCCTTGTATCCCTGGGATAAAGCCCACTTGGCCATGATATATGATCTTTTTAATATGTTGTTGGATTCTGTTTGCTAGAATTTTGTTAAGGATTTTTGCATCTATGTTCATCAGTGATATTGGCCTATAGTTTTCTTTTGTTTGTGGCATCTTTGTTAGGTTTTGGTATTAGGGTGATGGTGGCCTTATAGAATGAGTTTGGAAGTTTACCTTCCTCTGCAATTTTCTGGAAGAATTTGAGTAGGATAGGTGTTAGCTCTTCTCTACATTTTTGGTAGAATTCAGCTGTGAAGCCGTCTGGTCTTGGGCTTTTGTTTGTTGGAAGATTTCTGATTACAGTTTCAATTTCCATGCTTGTGATGGGTCTGTTGAGATTTTCTACTTCTTTCTCTTTCAGTTTTGGAAAGTTATACTTTTCTAAGAATTTGTCCATTTCTTCCAAGTTGTCCATTTTATTGGCATATAGTTGCTGATAGTAGTCTCTTATAAGCCTTTGTATTTCTGTGTTGTCTGTAGTGGTCTCTTCATTTTCATTTCTAATTTTGTTTATTTGATTCTTCTCCCTTTGTTTCTTGATGAGTCTGGCTAATGGTTTGTCAATTTTATTTACCTTCTCAAAGAACCAGCTTTTGGCTTTGTTGATTTTTGCTATGGTCTCTTTAGTTTCTTTTGCATTTATTTCTGCCATAATTTTTAAGATTTCTTTCCTTCTGCTAACCCTGGGGTTCTTCATTTCTTCCTTCTCTAGTTGCTTTAGGTGTAGGGCTAGGTTATTTATTTGACTTTTTTCTTGTTTCTTGAGGTAAGCCTGTATTGCTATGAACCTTCTTCTTAGCACTGCTTTTACAGTGTCCCACAGGTCTTGGGCTGTTGTGTTTTCATTTTCATTCATTTCTATGCATATTTTGATTTAGTTTTTGATTTCTTCTGTGATTTGTTGGTTATTCCGCAGCGTGTTGTTCAGCCTCCATGTGTTGGAATTTTTAATAGTTTTTCTCCTGTAATTTACATCTAGTCTTACTGCATTGTGGTCAGAAAAGATGCTTTAAATGATTTCAATTTTTTTGAATTTACCAAGGCTAGATTTATGGCCCAGGATTTGATCTATCCTGGAGAAGGTTCTGTGTGCACTTGAGAAAAAGGTAAAATTCATTGTTTTGGGGTGAAATATCCTATAGGTATAAATTAGGTCTAACTGGTCTATTGTATTATTTAAAGTTTGTGTTTCCTTGTTAATTTTCTGTTTAGTTGCTCTATCCATAGATGTGAGTGGGGTATTAAAGTCTCCCACTATTTTATATATATATATATATATATATATATATATATATATATGAAGTTTGCTTTAAAAATAGGGTTTTTCTTTCTTTTTTCTTTTTTGCAAGGTAATAGTAGGTTATAAAAATGAAAATTAAAAGAGTAATGGGGACTTTAAAAAAAATAAAATAAAATAATTTAAAAATTTTTTTTAAATTAAAAAAACGATAGTAGTAAAAATATATCTAAGACTTTCTCTGGAGCTGTTGCGGACAGTGTGGGGTCAGTTCATCTTCAGATAGTTCCTTGGTCTGGCTTGTACTTCTCAAGGTCTAAGATCTATAGGCCCCTTCCTATGTGGTCGGTGCTAACTACAGTGTTTTAATCTATGGCACCTGTCACTTCCAAAGCAGTTCCCTCTGTTTATTTTATCTTCTGTTTGCTGGTCTCTTCAGTGTCTCATTTCCACCCTGCCACAAGGGGCGCAGTGCTGGTCACTTTTTTTTTTTTTTAGGCTAGCATGTTCAGTCGTGCTTTGGGGAGGGAGGAACACTGCGAACAAATATCACTGGCGTGTGCTCCCAGTGATTCAGCCACACTGGGTTTGCCCCCGCTCACTGCGTGTGTGCTTTCCCAGTCTACACTGCTCAGACTCTAGGTTGCTCTGCCGGAAACTGTCTGATGTGGGCCCTGGTTTACATGCACTTCCCAGGTCTAAGCCGCTCAGGTTCAGGTTCTCGGGTCCTCCACAAAAGCATAGACTTGGTTGGGCCCGCGTTTTGTGCCCGTCCCAGGTCCGAGCAGCTCAGGTGACCAGGTGCTTGGCGCGCAGAGTCACCCCCAGTTGAAGGCTGCGACTTACCCCCTGCCCCGTCCCAGCCGCTTGGTTTTCTGGGTGTACAATGGGCGCACCTTCTTAGGTGTGCCGTGTATCTATTCTGGGGAGCTGGTGTCCGGTTGCGACCCTCCCAGCTGATGTCGATCGTCCAGAATCCCTAGAAGTCTTGGTTAGCAGAGAAGTCTGCTTGCCGTTTTGTATCAGATGCCTCACTGGGGCCACGATTGCCCCCTTCCGGCTCTGGCTGTCCTCGCTTGCCTGTCTCCGGCGGGGGATGGGCTGGTCCACAGCTGGCTAGCTCTGCTCAGTCCTTTGTTCTGTGAGTGTGCCTGGCGATGTCTTCAGTTCAGTTGGGTTCAGTCGCTCAGTTGTGTCCGACTCTTTGCGACCCCACGAATCACAGCACGCCAGGCCTCCCTGTCCATTACAAACTCCCGAAGTCTACTCAAACCCATGTCCATCAAATCAGTGATGCCATCCAGCCATCTCATCCTCTGTCATCCCCTTCTCCTCCTGCCCCCAATCCCTCCCAGCATCAGGGTCTTTTCAAATAGTCGTCTTGATGAGGTGGCCAAGTACTGGAGTAGTTTTCAGTTCAGCATAGTCCTTCCAATGAAACCCAGGACTGACTCTTTAGAATGGACTGGTGGATCTTTGCAGTCCAAGGGACTCGAAGTCTTATCCAACGCATCGTTCAAAGCATCAATTATCGGTGCCAGTTATTCTTCACCAGTCCAATTCCACAATCCACAATTGATACTGGAAAAACCATAGCCTTGACTAGAACAGACCTTTGTTGCAAAGTAATGTCTCTGCTTTTAATATGCTATCTAGGATTGGCTTCATCACTAATCATTCCAAGGAGTAAGAGCGTCTGTTAATTTACATGGGCTGCAGTCACCAACGCAGGATTTTAGGCCCCAAAATAAAGTCTGACACGTTTCAATGTCTCCCCATCTATTTCCCTGAAGTGATGGACTAATGCCAATCTTAGTTTTCTAATGTAAGCTTTAAGACAACTTTTCACTCTCTTCCTACTTATCAAGAGGCTTTAAGTCCTTTTTCTTTTCTGCCATTAAAATTGATGGTGTCATCTGCATATCTGAGGTTATTGAATTTCCTCCTGCAATCATTGATCCAGCTGTGCTTCTTCAGCCCATGTTTCAGATAGCTCTGCATATTATAATAGGTTAAATAAGCAGGGTGACAAAATACAGCCTTGACGTACTCCTTTTCCTATTTGGAACCAGTCTGTTGTTCCATGTCCAGTTCTAACTGTTGCTTCCTGACCTGCATACAGGTTTCTCAAGAGGCAGGTCAGGTGGTCTGGTATGCCCATCTCTTTCAGAATTTCCACAGTTTATTGTGATCTACACAGTCAAAGGCTTTGGCATATCAATAAAGCAGAAATATGTTTTATTGGAACTCTCTGCTATTTTGATAATCTAGTGATATGTTGGCCAATCATTTGGATCTCTGGTTCCTCTGCTTCTATAACACTTTAACACCGTGAGTCACGTTCATGTTCTGCTGAAGGCCTCTTGATAATTTTGAGCTTACTTTATAGATGTGAGATGAGTGCAATTGTGTAGCGTGTTGACATCTTTGGATTGCCTTTCTTAGGGATTGGAATGAAAACTGACCTTTTCCAGTCCTGTGGCCACTGCTGAGTTTTCCAAATTTGCTGGCATATTGAGTGCAGCACTTTCACAGCATCATCTTTCAGGATGTGAAATAGCTCAACTAGAATTCCATCACCTCCACTAGCTTTGTTCATAGTGATGCTTCCTAAGGCCCACTTGACTTCACATTCCAGGATGTCTGGCTCTAGGTGAGCGATCACACCATCATGATTATCTGGGTCATGAAGATCTTTTTTGTACGTTCTTCTGTGTATTCTTGCCACATCTTCTTATATCTTTGCTTCTGTTAGTCCATACATTTCTGCTTTATCGAACCCCTCTTGCTGTTGAAATGTTCCCTTGGTATCCATCTAATTTTCTGAAGAATTCTAGTCTTTACCATCAATGGGACTTCGTTTGTTTCCAGGAAATCATTTCAATAATCATGTAATCCAAGCTATGCCCAAGCAGTAACTACTGAAGAAGCTGAAGCTTGAATGGTCTATAAAGAACTACAAGACCTTTAGAACTAACACCCAAAAAAGAATCCTACATTATAGGGCACTGACGAATGCAAAAGTAGAAAGTACAAGAAACACTTGGAGTAAAGGCAAATTTTGGCCTTGGAGTACGGAATAAGCACAAAGGTAATAGAGATTTATGCCAAGAGACGCACTTATACAGCAACACCCTTCCAACAACACAAGAGAAGACTCTACAATGGACATACAGATGGTCAACACCGAAATCAATTGATTATATTCTTTGCAGCCAAAGATGAGAAGCTCTTAAGAGTCAGCAAAACAAGACTGGAGAGGCTCGACAGGCTCAAGATCATGAACTCCATTGCAAATTCAGACTACAACTGAAGAAAGTAGGGAAAAACCAAATAAGAACGTTAAGGTATGCCCTGAATCAAATACTTTATGACTATACAGTGGAAGTGAGAAATAGATTTAAGGGACTAGATCTGATAGACAGAGAGCCTGATGAACTATGGACAGAGGTTCATGACATTGTATAGGAGACAGGGATCAAGACCATCCCCATGGAAAAGAAATGGAAAAGGCGATGACTTAGCTTAGGGCTTTTCACAGTATCGTGGAATAGCTATCCCGCAGTTTGGGTGCTGTCTCAAGCTTTTGCCCTCAGGGGATTCAGGCCTGGTCCTTACCCTAAACAATGCTGCCCGCTCCTCCCTGTCCCTCCCCTGTTTGCTAGTGGGGGATGCGAGCGTCTGGGCTGCTGCTCCACTGGGAGTTGCTGTTAGCATGTAATCTGTGGGTTTTAATTATTTATTTATTTTTCCTCCCAGTAATTTTGCCCTCTGACATTGCATGGCTCACCACAGACCCGCTGGAGAGAGTGTTTCCCAATGTTTGGAAACTTCTCTCTTTTTTAAGACTCCCTTCCTGGGATGGATCTCCATCCCTACCTCTTTTTTCTCTCTTTTTATCTTTTGTCCTACCTCCTTTCGAAGACAATGGGCTGCCTTTCTTGGTGCCTGATGTCCTCTGCCAGCATTCAGAAGTTGTTTTGTGGAATTTGCTTGGTGTTCAAATGTTCTTTCGATGAATTTGTGGGGGAGAAAGTGGTCTCCCCATCCTATTCCTCTGCCATCTTAGGACCACATCTGAACATATTATAATTTATTTCTTCATCCTGTTGATAAACACGTGGGTTGTTTCTAGTTTTTGGCTATTATGAATAGGTCATTAAAAACACTCTTGTACAAGTCTTTTTGAGGACACATATTTTTATGGGATATAGGATAAATATCCAGGAATGTAAATTCTGGATCACCAGGTAGGTGTGTTTTTAAATTTAGAAGCTGCTGAACAGTCTTTTGAAGTGATTACACCAGTTTATACTATCACTAGCAATGTATGTGAGTTCCAGTTGCTTCACATCCTTACCACCATTTAATGTTATCAGTTTTTAAAAACTATGAGCATTCTGATAAGCATTTCATTATGTGATTTACTGCAGTCTTAGTTTACTAGATGATTAACGAATAGTCTTAAGCATATTCTCACGTCTATATTGATCATTTGTATATTTTCTTTTGTCAAAGCATGCTCAAAGATTTTGCTCAGTTTTAATTGGATTGCTCATTTTTATTTTTTTTGTAAAAATTCTTCATGAGTCTAGGTACATTTCCCCCCAATTCTGCCCTCTCTAGTTTTTCTTAATTGTGTCTTTTTGCAAGCAAAAAATTAACTTTGACAAGGTCTAATTTATCAGATTTTTAAATAAACAGAGAATTTTGTGTCCTAAGAAGTCTCTTAGCAGATCTTAGATCATGAAGATATTTTCCTGAGTTTTCTTTCAGAAGTTGGACAGACTGTATTTTCTGCTTAGGGGTGTGACATATCTCAATTTTTATTTCTTTATGGAGAATAGACGTCTTAACAGTGTTAAGCCTACACTTCTACTTTCTAATTCTATTTACTTAGAATTTAATTTCTTTTAGCAATACTCTGTAGCTTTTGGCATAGAGGTATTGTATGTATGATGTATGTATTTCATTAGATCATTTACTAGCTACTTAATGTATTTTAATGCTATTGTAAATGGTGTTGTGCAAAATTTTTTTTTCCTTTTTGTTGTGCTGAGCCACTTGTGGGATCTTAGTTCCATGACCAAACATTGAGCCTAGACCCACAGTGGTGAAAGTGCTGAATTCTAACCACTGAACCTAACCACTCTGAGAAATTTTATTTTCTGTTTTTTGGTTCCCAGTATATTGAAGAGCAACTGACTTTGTATTTTGACCTTGAATCCCCAGTATTGCTAAACTGTTAGTTCTAATAGGTTACATAGGTTTACTATGGACACAATCATGTTGTTAAAAAATAACAGGAGTTTTATTGATTTATTTTTTAAAATATGCATGCCTTTTATCATTTTTGTCATATTGCACAAAGGCTAGGACAATGGTACAATGTAGAATATAAGTGGTGAGGGTAGACTGTTAGAACAGCCTTCTGTACCTCTTCAGAGTTATTGTTTATCAGCTTAAGGAACTTTTCTTTCATTTCTAGTTTACTGAGAATTTTTTATATGTTTTGAATCAGGTATTCAGATTAAATGGAGCTATTGAGAGGGTTCCATGCTCTGCGTCTTAGTCTCTTAGAGCTTGTGGGAATAAGAGTACTTGAATTATGTTCCCTGAACCCCATATGGGTCATCCATGTGAGAGATTTGACTGGAGGAGAGAAGTGAACAGAACCTGGCAGAGAGAAGCTTCAAGAGCTTTGCTGTTTGTATCAGTTTTTTTTTTTTTTTTCAAATGAGAAAACTAAGGTCCAAAGAGATTCTCTAACTTGTTCAAGATCATACATGTTAACATATAGCTGTTAATACTTGATATGGCTTTAGAGGAAGCAGTGTAAAGGCAAGATTTTAATGCACAAGGAGTCAAAAGTGGGCATTTGTGGTCGCTACCTGACAAATCTATGCAAAAGTGCACCTTGACCCAGAACCTTGCCTCCATGTTAGAATCATTACTTTGGGCCAGTTCACGCAAATCTGGGGAAGACCCACCTCAGTTATGTGCTATAACAGGGTGTGTGGAACAGGTACCACAATATGCTAGAAGCAATCAGGATCCAGTGTTCTACTGGCAACTCTGCCATTGCTACATTGTGTGAACCCTGCCACTGTTATTGTGCATCTATGCCTTTCAGTTTCCATTTGAAGAGAAGGGACTTGAATCAGACCAGGAGACCTTAACAGATGGTTTATTTATCAGTTAAAAGCCACCATATGGTCCCCCTCAAAGAAGTGAAACAATAATGTATAAGCCATGGGAAGAGCTCTCTGACTCAAAATGCTCTTCTAGTCTTGCCTTCTTTCTTTGCCCACTTCCAGTGCTTTCTTTCCTACAAGGTTAAACTTGGTCATTTTTTGTACAGTAGGATAAAACCCCTGGACCTCTTGGTTTCTAAGTTTCCTTCCAGCTCCAATATTCAGATCTTCTGTTTGGTCCTTAGGTTTGGAATTCTTTCATCTAATTAAGGTCTGTTAGTCACTACACCAAGTTTGCTTATCAATGGGTAATAAAATTACCCATATGAGTTAATTCATATAGAACTCCTAGAAAAGTGTCTGGCATTTGTTAAGGGCTCTGCAACTGTTGCAGGAAGGGGGACCCCTTCCAGGACCTAAGAGTGGGCTCTTGTCTAACACTTGGAAATGAGGTGTCCAATGAGACACTTGAAGTGACAAAGCAAAAGACTTTGCTGGGAGGGGGTGTCTGACGGGATCATATGATTAACTGCTTAATAGTGGGTATAAGAAACTTATAGTAAAGCCTGTTAATTATGAAAAGGTCAAAGAGGTCCAACAGGGACAGGATGAAAATCCTGCAGTCCTCCAAAGGAGATAAGTGGAGACTTTTAGGAAGTATATAAGCATGGATCCTTCCTCCCTTGAGGGACTGGCCCTTTTGGCTATGCATTTCATAGCCCAGTCTGCCCCAGACATCAGGTGCAAAATTCAGAAAGCAACTGCTGGGCCTCAAAGTCCAATGAATGATTTGCTCCAATTGGAGTATTTGGTTTTCAATAACAGGGATATGACCCAAAAGGCTCAATGCAGAGAAATATGCAAAAGACCCAAATGATTGCAATGCCTTTGTCCACTCCAAGACCACTAATTAAGAGGCTGCCCTCTTGTCCTGGCAGACCACAAGACCCATGGGTACCCATACAAGGCCAGTGTATCCTGTGTGGACAAAAGGGACACTGGAGGAAGGATTGTAATTGATGTGTCCTTTGCTAACAGCCAGGGCATTGGCAGAAGGAATGCCCCAGATGACAGGGAGCAATGGGGACCCCTCAGCCACTGACAGTTTTGCAATCAAAAGAAGACTGATGGGGCCTGAGACTTAAAGTGGCTCTGCCTAGAGATATTATCTACATAACTTATGTCCAACCTCAAACCATCATTGATGTGACTGCCCACTTGAGATAATTTCTTATAGGCACTGGTGCAGCCTTCTCAGTCTTAACCCAAAGGATTGCGAACTTTAGCAATCATAAGGAATATGTAATAGGGTTGTCAGAAAGAAACAGGGGCACAGTTTTCTGGAGCCCATTTTTTTTTTTTTTTTTCTGGAGCCCATTTTGTGCAATGCTAATGGTCAGTTTTTACATTTGCTTCTGTTTGTGCCTGATTGTCGCATCCCTTTAATGGGAAGAGATTTATTAACTAAGTTAGAGGCTGCTGTTTCTTGAGGGGCAAAGGAACCACCCTCCTTTCCAAATCGTTCTAATAGAAAGCAGAAAGGGACAGATTGAATCTGAAGTTGAGGTATATCTTGATATACCCTGGAACATGTAATATCAAGGTTCCAGGCCTGGACAAAGGTATCCAGCCAATGGTTACTAAACAAGATTCTAAAAAAAAAAAAAAAAAAATAGCCATAGTTCACCATGGGGGACATCAGTCTCAGATTCCCAGGTCTAAACTGAAAAAAAATTGCCAAGCTGACCAAGAAGCAAAGAAAGCAGCTCAAATGCCAACTGATAAAATACAGGCAGTTTTAATAGTCCCAGACTTGATAGAGGAAATGCCACAACCTTGCTATACTAAGGAGATTGGGGTAAAAATAGGGGGTTAATAAGTCAAGAGAGAAGCCGTAGGATTCTTTGGTATGCTATGATGAACATGATCATTTGTAATTCTGGTTACTGTAACCAATCTTTATTGATTACATTAACCATGTCTTTTAAATCTTTTGTCATTTATAGATATTTTTGTATCCTGGTACTGGTTCAAAAAGTGTTTTATCATCAAGAAGATTCATAAGAAGGCTAAGGAAACAGTTACAACAGTTTCACATCAAGATGAGGCTATGTGGGGATTCCAGCCTATAGGGATTAAAACAAGGAACTACCCTGCCCTTGGGGCCCCTGGATCAGCTATCAGAGGTTTTTACTCCCTGACAGACAGGGTGGATGCCCTTACTCAGCCTTGAAGCAACTACAGAAGATGAACCATCCTCCTTCTGCTTCCCTTAAGAATGTGGTAGTAAAATCTCTGAGGTGGGGATTGAAACAGGAGGTAAGGAGGCAGGGTACAACTTTTGAAAGAATGACATAGCCCAAGGATACAACATAAATGGATTAGAATCAAATGGGTCCAAGATGGCAGGCAAATCAATTTAGACTAGACCTTGATCCTCAATCAGCAAGCTAAATGACACACCCAGAGGTGCCATGACAGTTCCAAGGCACAATCAAAAGACAAAAAGTGGGCAGTGGCCCAACCTCTGGAGATCTCCATCCCTTCGCCCAAATAGTTGGAATAATTCTCCCACTCATTAACCTTTGAAATTACCCAGCCCATAAAAACTAACCACACCACATTTTGGGGCTGCCAGAGTCGCCCTCTGAGATGGCCTAAACTCTGTCTTTGGAGTGTGTTTCTCTCTAAAAAAATCCACTTCTTAGCTATCACGTTGTCTCTCACTGAATTCTTTCTGCGACGAGACATCAAGAACCTGAACCTCATTAGGTCCTCAAACCAGGTACCGTGGGTTTTGGCTGGGTTTGAGTCCCAGCTGTGTGGGTTAGAGTCCCAAACTGGGTTTTGGCTGGGTTCGAGTTCCAGCCATGTGGGTTCAAGTCCCGGTTGAAGGTAAACAGTTTCACAGCTGTAAGTTATTTCCAGTAATATTTCTTTCACTGTGGCAGAAATTTATGGAGAGTTGTCCAAGTGTTGCACAAATTTATTGAATTGTTCAAGTGTTGCACAACATCTGGGGAAAAGATCCAAAGGAAAGAAGTCTCGTGGTGTGGGTGGGGGCATGGTCAGTTCTTAGAAACAGTCTTCTGGGGGTTCACAGTTGGATCCTGCCCTAGGTGTGGTTCTTATTAATACATTGGTGTTTTTCACTTTGAGTGAGACTTGAGCCTTAAACGGACTTTGGCAGTTCCAGTTGTTAATATCAGAGCCTCCAAGATTGGACAGAGCTTTCCAGATCTGAGCTCCCATTGTTTGCTGAATAACCCGAAGGCAGGCAGCAGGGAGGCTATGTACAGTTTTCCATACAAATGAGGCAAAAACAACTACCCTTTGTTACCAGCTGCATGCTGCAACAAAAACATCTCCATTATCTCCCTTGGTATTACAAGTCACATCATGCCCTAGTGGGGTGAAAATGTATTGAATTTCTTTGGGTAGAAATTTCTCCCAAGATTTCCCTAGTAGCTAGCTGCTTTGCTTAAACTGCAGAAATATGTAAATCTTGTTGCTATTTTCTGTGATCCAATAGAGAAGACAGTGTTCACTGTAGGCTTATTCTCATCAAACCATACTGACTTTCAGATCAAACCCCAATTTTTTCTTATGAATCAGTAAGGGTCAGAACTCAAAATTAAGATGTGATTGGTTATGAAGATAAAAAAGAAAGTTTAAATTCTTTCGCATCTGAGTTGTGGCATGAAAGTTTAAGCTATCCTTCACATGTGTCTGATATTGAAACTCAGTGTAAAGTACCCGATATCAGACCTTTTGTGTTTTCATTGCAAACATTCATTGGCATAAACCAGCATTTTCATTTTGAATGGGAGTCACATTATGGCCAGCATGCCCTTTGTATCCTGTCCTTTTCTCCCTTGTAACATGGATAGTGTTTTGGTCGCCAGTATTTTGGTTGTTATAGCCACGTGTTCCGGGAAACAAACTCACTCAGAAGGACAATGCAGAGAGTGGAGTGCAGTTTATTATACCGACAGACCCAAGACAGAGTCTCCTCTTAGCCAGGGACCCCGAACAGCATTTGAGAAAATCTTTTATACTCCATGTGTACGTGTCCGAACCCACCACCCCAAATTCCTTGAGATTTACATAAACAACGAAGGGTAAATATAATCACAATAACCCCATCATTCATGTGTTATGTGTCCAAACAGCTAATAATCAATAAACCCGCAGTTACATTCCACCCAGTTAATAATAGATAAGTCTGTGGTTACATTCCGATAGATACAGAAAAAATTTATGACCTGTCCGGAGGCAAGGGTGATTAGAGTATGTTTTCTCTTAGGTCATGAGCAACCTGGGTATGATCTTCAAGGTTCCCCTGTCCAGGGGGGGTCTTATCCTTCTGTTGTCGTTCCCACAGACACTAAGCACAGAGTTCAGAGTCCATTGGAGAGGTGGCTGAACATGATAAGCATGAACAGGCCTAAGATGGTGTCCAGGCCCTATGAATTCCTTCTTCATTCCCCCCTCTTCATGCTGTTAGTTTCCGTGACAAGCATCATTCATTGAGATATATATTGTACCTTAGTCCTCCGGCCACCCACATGAGAGAATGCTATCAACCTCTGGGTGACAAAATTCACAAGGCATTGTAAGAAGCAGGGCCCACAAAGCAGTATGATTAAGATTACTGTAACAACAGTTACAATAGTTTTCCACCGGTCTCCCTTTCCCCAGGACAGGACCAAAGTCCAAAAGGGAATATTTTCATTAGACATGGCTTTCACTTGATTTTGCATATCCTCCAAGGCAGTAGATACATTTCCAGACAGGTCAGGGATGTAAACACAATATTCGACTTTAATTATGGTGCAAGTCCCCACTTGGGCTGCTGCGATTATGTCTAATGCCATCCTATTTTGAATTACTACCTTCCTCATCTGAATTTGTTCTTCGTTCAAAACTTGAATGGCCTTTGTTCTATCTATGAGGGCCTGTTTTGTGAAATTAGTCAAGGCCTCTACTTTAATCATAATATCTGTTGTCCCTATAGAGGATACAAATAAGGCAGCAATATATTCATACCATTGAAACACAGATCTTGTCCACCTAGCATGTAAATAAGGTAGATTTACTGGGGCTTGTTGTAGGTTAGGCTTTTGTTACACTGGCATTTATATCAAATGTAACCTCATGACCCAAGTCTATTGACTATAGGTCTTACACCAAGAGAGCAAGGAAAGGTTATGATTGACAAGAGAGAGGAAAGTCTCTTTTTGTCATTCCAGAAAAGAGCAGAGTGGTTTAAAATATACACCATGGAATATTACTCAGCCGTTAAAAAGAATTCATTTGAATCTGTTCTAATGAGATGGATGAAACTGGAGCCCATTATACAGAGTGAAGTAAGCCAGAAAGATAAGGAACATTACAGCATACTAACACATATATATGGAATTTAGAAAGATGGTAATGATAACCCTATATGCGAAACAGAAAAAGAGACACAGATGTACAGAACAGACTTTTGGACTCTGTGGGAGAAGGCAAGGCTGGGATGTTTTGAGAGAACAGCATTGAAACATGTATATTATCTATGGTGAAACAGATCACCAGCCCAGGTTGGATGCATGAGACAAGTGCTCAGGCCTGGTGCACTGGGAAGACCCAGAGGGATGGGGTAAAGGGGGAGGTGGGAGGGGGGATTGGGATGGGCAATACATGTAAATCCATGGCTGATTCATGTCAATATATGACAAAAACCACTACAATATTGTAAAGTAATTAGCCTCCAACTAATAAAAATAAATTTAAAAATAGGTTAATGAAAAAAATAAATAAAAATAAAAATAGGTTAATGGAAAAAAATAAAAAAATAAAATCTCCTTGGCAGAGCGGTGACACCCACCAAGAAAGTCCATCCATCACTGACAGAGGCATAGTCCCACATATCCAGCAGCTGGAGGTGTTGTGGAAGTCTGCGTAGGAATGTGCCCATGAGATGAAAACATTGTCCTGAGTTGAAATGAAAGTTAAATTCAAAATCACTTTGATGAGGCCAAGCAGCAGGAGTTGATTGTGCGGCTTCATCCTGAAGGGGCTCATCCGGGATTTTCTGTTCCTTCTTCTTCTTAAGGATGGTCTTAGTCTCTCAAGGGTCAAGTGGGGTCCCTGTGTGCAGTGCACTCAGCGTTTTCTGGGTCTGTGTGGTATATTCTCTTCACCCTCGTATACTGGATCCAAGAGGCAATACCTGCAACTTTAACTGAAGTAGGGGTAGTTATAATAACAGTATAAGGGCCCATCCACCGAGGGGCTAGTATATCAAGTTTCCAATCTTTGACCCATACTTGGTCACCAAGCGTAAGTTCATGAATCTGTTCCCCAAGGGGGAACGGCACCCTTTCCTGTACAAACTTAGTTAGCCAATTTATTACCTTACCCAGTTCCATCTGCTGTGAAATCCTATCCCCCCTTACCTGAGGCAAATTTGTTGACACCTGTTTTATGATGGGAGGGGTCTCTCATACACAATTTCATATGGAGAATAGCCTTGGGACTGTGGGGTCATCCTGAGTCTGGGCAGAGCCATTGGAAGTGAGTCCACCCAGGAGCATTCAGTCTCTATGATCTACTTGGAGAGTTTCTTTAATTGTTTGGTTGGTTCATTCCACCATCTCAGAACTCTGGGCCTATATGCAGTGTGCAGTTTCCATTTGATGTTTAAAGTTTTGCTTACTTGTTGCACTAAATCAGCTACAAAAGCCGGGCCATTGTCTGAACCAGTGCTGGTAGGAAGTCCAAATCTGGGAACTATTTCCCTAAGCAGGTACTGGGCTACTTCTGATTCTCTTTCAGTCCAGGTAGGAAAAGCTTCTACCCATCCCGAGAACGTACATACCATGACCAGCAGGTAACAGTAGTGTCGGTGAGGTTTCATTTCAGTGAAGTCCACTCCCAAGTGTTCAAAGGGCAGCATGCCTTTCAGCTGAATACCCAGAGGTTTTTGTCTGAATACCGGAGAGGCAGCATTAACCTGTGAGCAGGCAGCATGGCCTAGGTGGGTCGCTTGGTGTGTTTGGCTTACCAGATTGTGTGCCAGCTTCTCCAGTACCAATAATTTGCCACTTGATATTTCCCACCATTCCTTTTCAGTCTTGATGGCCCCTTCCGCTTTGGCTAACCTGACAGCTATTGTCCTTGTTTTATCAGACTGGTGCCATCAGTATATAGGACCCAATTAGGGTCTGGAACCTTGTGTCCTTCTTAAAACAAAAGCCAGATACCTTACCTCCTCCTTGCAGATCTGTGCCTTCTTCTTCGACACCCAGTAACCTGCTTCCATCAGCAGCTGGAGCAGTGCTTTGGTCCCTTTCCAGCATTTTCCTTGGTATCGGCAGCCAGCAGCAGGTCATCCCCGTAGTGTAGGAGCCAACATCCATACTCTTCCAGACGGAATGAGTTCAGGTCAGAAGCCAAGGCTTCCCCAAAGATGGCTGGGGTGTTCTTAAACCCTTGTGGGGGAGTTCAGATGAGCTGTTGTTTGGTGCCCCGACTGGATCTTCCCATTCAAAGGCAAAGATGGGCTGTGACGCTGGGGCGAGGCGTTCGCAGAAGAAGGCATCCTTGAGATCCAGGAGAGTATAAACTTTAGTCCTCGGTGGGAGGAGGCTTAGTAAGGTATAGGGGTTTGGAACAGTGGGGTGTAAAGTCACAGTAGCCTGGTTGACTAGCCTGAGATCTTTAATAGGCCTATAGTCCTGTCCTCCTTCCTTTTTGACTGGCAGGATTGGTGTACTCCAAGGCGACTGGCACTCTACCACAATACCCGCTTGTTTCAATCTATTGATGTGGGGCAGTATGCCAGCCCAGGCCTCTATTTAGCGGGTACTGGTGCTTTCTAACCGGGATGGTGCCTGGTTTGAGTTCTGTGATCACTGAGGCTTGATGTTTAGCCAGCCTGGGGGGAGGAGGGGGTTGTCTTCTGCCCAGACCTCAGGAAATAATTGTCTGTTCTCTTTCCTTCCCTCTGGCTCTCTGGCAGAATGCAGTCTCTGCTTAATTCCAATGTCCCCCACCCCCCCACCCCTTCTTGTCAGTACTCACCGGGAGAGGCGGGTATAGCTTGGGCGGTTCAGTTGGAGCCGGTTCCTGGAAGTGTTGGCCAGAGGCTTCTGTCACCAGGATCGGAGCCTGCCAAAACGGCGGCTCTACGACCTCCGGGGGAGCTGGTGGAAGAGCAGTGGCTGCTGCAGGAACTTCACCTGGCCCTGGATCGGGCATTAAGACGGCCTCTGGTCCTGGTGCAGCACTGGGAGGCAGGTGCGTCATTATCTAGTACGGGGGAGGAGTCAGGCCATCCCCGTCCAAGTCCTGTAGAATTTCCTTTTTTATCATCAGTCAATTTTTGTGCTGTTAATATTTTTCCCTTTCCCTTCTGAATACAGAACCTTGTCCAAGTAGGAGGGTTTTGAGCTAACCCTAGCCATGAGTCAATATATGGATATTGATCCAGGTGTCCTGGCTCTCCTGTGACTACTGTATAGACTGCTTCCACTATTTTTAAGTTCATGGTGTTCTCTGGTGGCCATCCTACTCCCATAGGGGGCCATTCAACCTCACAGAGTATGTGGAGGCCGTTAGGTTTCATCTTCACCCCATAGTCTCCTCCTAATCCCTATCATGCACTCTAATACAGTTGCCTTAGATTCACTTCCCCCCATCTTGCTTACCTTCTCGGACCTTCTTCGACTTTTTCTTTTCATTCTGTCTACAAAGTTCTCAGTACCCTATGTACTTCTGATATTTCCACTTAATGACACTTAAATTGCCATTCTGCCTCCTTCCTAATTGGGGTAAGAAGAGCCTTACCTGCCAGATCCCAGAGGGAGAAGGGGGATCGGCGTGTCTTCACCTGCCAGTCAGCATAGCTGAACCAGAACACCATGTGGTCCAAGACTGTTTCTCCCTTAAAGTCCGTTCTGCCTTGGCGGGCTTGATCAGGTGCGGATGAAAACACAGATGGGTTAAATATCCCATGTCCCAGGCCATCTCCAGAAAAGCCAATTCATGCTCACTTCTGTATCCCCGCTCCTTCCAGCCTAACAATTCCGAGGGGGTCAAGAATTTCACAGCAGACAGGACACCTCTTGGGGGAGGGCAGAATACGAGCATACAAGGACCACTTTCCTATCCTAAAAATCCCCTGGCGATTGCTGGTAATAATTTTCCCTGAGACGGTGTGGACACACCTCCTAAATGACCTTCACAAATTTCCTTCCTAAATCCTAGCACGCTTGTCGACCTGCGTACCAAGCAATCGCCACCTGCCTATTCCAGGCTCCTGTGGGTCCCCGCTCCTTCTCGTCCCTCCCAGGGGGGTGATCAGGCCCCCTCTTCCACCCTGCTGGGTGGGTTCCTCCTCACCTGAGAGCTCAGTTCCTCTGCTGCTGTCCACTGCCTGCTAACGGGAAAGGTCCGAGAGTTGAGAAGCAGAATCCTTCCAGAAGGGTGAGGTGCCTTCCCCACTCTAGAAGATTCAAGCTGCAAGGCCTTGGAGTAGTCCCAAATAGGACTTGTCTCCTCCAAGTGAGGAGTTTCCTGGCCAATGCACCAAACATTATAGCCACACGTTCTGGGAAACAGACTCACTCAGAAGGACAATACAGATAGTGGAGTGCAGTTTATTACACTGGTGGGCTCAAGGCAGAGTCTCCTCTTAGGGACCCCGAACACCACTTGTGAAATCTTTTATACCCCATGTGTACGTGTCCAAACCCACCACCCCAAATCCCTTGAGATTTACACAAACAAAGGAAGGGTAAATACAATCACAATAACCCCATCATTCATGTGTTATGTGCCCAAACAGTTAATAATCAATAAGCCTGTGGTTACATTCCGATAGATACAGAAAAAATTTATGACTTGTCTGGAGGCAGGGGTGATTAGAGTATGTTTTCTCTCAGGCAATGAGTAACCTGGGTATGATCTTCAAGGTTCCCCTGTCCAGAGGGGGTCTTATCCTTCTGTTGTCGTTCCCATAGACACTAAGCACAGAGTTCAGAGTCCATTGGAGAGGTGGCCGAGCATGATCAGCATGAACTGGCCTGAGATGGAGTCCAGGCCCTATGAATTCCTTATTCATGGTCACCTGATGCAAACAGCCAACTCATTGGAAAAGTCCCTGATGCTGGGAAAGATTGAGGGCAGAAAGAGAAGAGGGCATCAGAGGATGAGATGGCTGGATTGTATCACCAATGCAATGGACATGAACTTGGTTAAGCTCCAGGAGATGGTGAGGGACAGTGAAGCCTGGCATGCTGCAGTCCATGGAGTTGCAAAGAGTTGGACATGACTGAGTGACTGAACAGCAACATCCTGGATAGTAGCCATCTCTGCCAACAACTTTGTTCTCTCAATGCCCAGTTTTAACAGTACTCATCTCTTCTTATTTCCAAAGTGAACCTCTCTTCACAAAGCGTTATTGAGTTGTTAAAGTTCAGTTTATTAGATTTCTTTTTCAGATATTAATTTTATTAGTTTTAGTAACTTACCCTTTATTGAATCTTTTTGCTTTTCACCATTAAAAGGAATCTGTAGGACGTCGTCTAAATTTCCAATCACTTTTAGGTATCAATAAGTAGTCACCACCTCAAATAGAGAAAAAGAGAAAGGAAAGAAAATCATAGGGAATTCCCTGGAAGTCCAGGGAACACAGAGTCTTAGCCATTGTACCACCAGCAAAGTCCCTGTGTCATTTTGTTTCTAAGTTGTATCACATTTATTGATTTGTGTAATGTTGTGCTATCAAATAACTTCCACTTGATTGTGGTTTATGATCCTCTAATATGCTGTTGAATTCTGTTTGCTAGTATATATTGTTGAGGATTTTTGCATCTATGTTTATCTGGGTTAAGTATGTACTTGTGTACTCAGTCGTGTCTGGGGTATTGGCTAGTAATTTTGTTTTCTTTTGGTTTCCTTGTCTGTCTTTAGTCCAAGGGTCAAGTGAAGTCACTCAGTTGTGTCAGACTCTTTGTGACCCCATGGACTGTAGCCTACCAGGCTCCTCTGTCCATGGGGCTTTCCAGCAACAGTACTGGAGTCAGTTGCCATTTCCTTCTCCAAGGGATCTTCCATGCTGGTATTATAAAATGAATTTGAAAGGGTTCCTTCCTCTTTCATCTTTTGGAAGAGATTGGGGAGGACTGGTATTCATTCATCCCTAAATGTTTGGAAGCACTTTCCTATAAATCCATCTGGTCCTCAACTTTTCTTCTTGGGGAGTTTTGATTACTGATTCAATCTTTTCTGCTGTTGATTTTTTAAGGTTTTCTAGTTCTTCATGATTCAGTCTTTATAGCTTGTGTGTTTCAGGAATTTATCCATTTCTTCTGGGTTTCCTAGTCCATGCATGCATACTAAGTCTCTTCAGTCATGTCCGACTCTGAGCATTCCTATGGACTGCAGCCTGCCAGGTTCTTCTGTCCATGGGATTCGCCAGGCAAGAATACTGGAGTGGGTTCCTATGCCTTACTCTGGGGGATCTTCCCAACCCAAGGATGGAACCCATGTCTCTCACATCTACCTGCACTGGCAGGCAGGTTCTTTTTTTTTTTTTTTTTGAGGTCTCAGAGCTAATTTATTGTCACAATTGAAATTAAAATATACATCCTTACTCTTGTATTTCTGAAAGTTGTTAAGAGAGTAAACCCTAAGAGTTCTCATTCTAAGGAAAAGATATTTTTTTCTATTTCTTTAACTTTGAGAGAATGGCTGTTTACTATACTGTAGTAATAGTTTCATGATGTATATGTCAAATCATTATGCTGCACAGAAATGTATAGTGCTGTATGTCAATCATATCTCAATAAAACTGGAAGAAAAAATAAATTAAAAAATAAAATGCACATCTTCTTAACTCTAAGGCTTGTGCTTTTTCAATTAGGCAACACTATTTTAACAGATAATAGCAGGATGAGCAGTAACATATTGCATAATTTTCTCTGCAGCTTTAGTAACCCAAATCAAATCTTTTTCTGGAATCAGATTTCAAAACACTAGAACAGGGATTGCGAGGTTTGTGAATGAAAAGTGGGACAACTCAAGAAATCCTCATACTCTGCATTCTGTAGCCATCAAAAGAAAGAAAAATCCACATTTTTGCCAGCGATGGTTAGCTGCACTTTATGGCCCACTTCATACATATTTAAGTAGGAAGTGATTTTTAAAATGAAGTACTTCATGAGTTTCAGATTTATTCTCCTGCTTATCTTTTTAGATTTCTCATTTATTTTTTTCTGACGTGAATTGAATGTCCTTTACGTACTTCTTCAAAATCATTTTTAGTATATATTTTCAATATAATGCTTACTAACTGCCATTTCTTGTAGCCCTGAACCGGGAGTCAAGAGGCATATGTTCTATTCACTAATCATTGTTGACTACATGACACCAAATCCTCCAAATGACAAGTAAATAATTGTTTTTAAAGTGTGCTAATATTTTATCCACACTATAACATTTATCTCATTATGTGGGAAATGCTCAACAATTGACAGAGGTTGGCAGGCAGGTTCTTTACCACTAGCGCCAATCCATTGTCATATTATTGTTCATAGTAGTTTCTTATAATCCTTAGTATTTCTGTGATATTAATTGTAATGTCTTCTCTTTCATTTGTGTTTTTATTTATTTGAATCCTCTTTTCCTAGTCTAGCTAAGGTTTTGTCAGTTTTGTTTATCTTTTTATAAAGCTAGCTCTTAGTTTCATTGATCTTTTCCATTACCTTTCTAATCTCTATTTCATTGATATTTTTGCCCTGATCTTTGTTATTCACTGCTTTCTACTAACTTTGGGCTTAATTTGTTCTTTTCCCATTTCATTAAGTCCTAACATATGTTCTATTCTGGAGAACATTCTATATGCATTTGAGCAGGAAAAATTTTTTTTTTCCTCTGTTAGGTTTGGTTTATTTGGTCTAACGTGTAGTTTCATCCAATATTTCCATATTGTTTTTCTTTATTGATGATTATCCATGGTTGAAAGTGGGATATTGAAGTTTATTATTATAATTATTATTATTGGCTGTGGTGTGCTGCCTGGGGGATCTTAGCTCCCTGTCGACAGATCAAACCTGTGCCCCCTGCTGTGGAAGTGCAGAATGCTAACCCCTGGACTGCTGGGGAATTCCTATTATAGTTTTGCTGTCTAATTCTTCTTTCATATCTGTTGATATTTGTATTATATATTTAGGTGCTCTGATGTTGGCTGCATAGATATTTACAATTTCTATATACTTAAAAAATTATTGTTTTATTGAAGCATCGTGATGAGGCAGCATAGTGCAGTGATATCCAGTACCCCTGGGAAACTTCCCAATCTGGGGCTGGTTCATCAGACAGCTTCTCTTGCTCTCTTCTTATGGGTCACATACTGACCTTTTATTCCTATGTTACCATAATAGGGGCTTTTTAAACATGGGAATATCTGTCTTTCAGAAGGACTAGGTTTAGGATCAGGGATGTCCAGCCTCTTTGGAGCGCAGAAAAGCTAATGAAGGCATTAAGAAATGAGCTGACCTCCTGTGCTTGGGGCTTATCTGAGGAATCATTTTATAACCTACTTGCTTTGCTGTCATTTTTTATTTCCCATTTAAAAAAGGAACATGAACGTGGATTAAGCAAGATTAAACTGGTTAAATATCTATTCAATAAAAGGCAGAAATGAAAATTGATCATTTAGCAAAAAAGGTATACATACTTTTTAACAGAACTACCCAAAAGGGTCAAAGTAACTTGTTTAAGGTCATATGGCTATTAAGTGACTGAGTTGGACTTATAACAAGGTTAGCTTCCCTCCAAAGCACAAGCACTTAGCCTTCACACTGTAATGCCTCTTTGTAAGCAGAGATGTAAGAAAGTCCAGAAAAGCAGGTTTAAGTACCCTGGGCAGACAGCAACCAAGGCCATAAGGACAGCCAGGGCCAGTCTTCTACCAGCAGCACATGGACAGCCAGGAAGGATGCACACAGGAGAGTCAAGTTCACTGGGTTTCCTGCCTGTGCCCTCTACTCTTCTGGCTGCCATCGCCCATTCTCCTCTCTCTTGGATTTCTCACTTCAGGTACCTGGGGAGTGAGAGGCCATTAAGACTGTCATGTCCTGAGGGAGGCCACAGCTCAGGAGTCCTGCCTGTCCCTCAGCATGCACAAGGGCCCTCGGCCTGACAGAGGCAACGCTGATATTTTAAGAAAGCCTTAGGGTCTTTTTCCTGACCATTTTTAGAATGTTTTTACAATTTTGGGACTTGGAGACAAGAAAATAGTTAATAATAATCATCTAACCATAAATAATGGAATCTATTAAGATACCACATGAAAAAACACCTGCAATAATAGATCCTCTGAAACAACTTACTTTGTCTTCAGATTTTTCTCATGATGAGTTGAAAATAAATGCTTTCAGGAAGTGTTCATATGCAAGTCTTTTTATCTCCTCAGGAATATCATAAAATAATTTTCTTCTAAATTCCTGAAGACTGTGCTAATGTTCCCTGAATCCCAAGTCCTGGATCTATTTCTTATTTTGAGCTCCTCTTCATCCTGGTCACTGTGGGGAAGGGAAGCAGGTAAACAAATGAGAGCAACAGAAGGAATCAATGGTGTTATTATACTTACAGTGTTTACAGATGAACACAGGAAAGAGCAGCCAATCCCACCAGGATCCTGTTTTCTAGGTCAAAAAAAAAAAAAAAAAAAAATCATATGACCTGCCTTCCTATAGAAAGGCAGCTTGAGAGAGCCCCAGTCATTCTGACAACCATCTCAGAATGTCAGTCTTCACCTTTTCTCACCCAGGAAGCAGACCACAGGGGTTCTCACTTGTGGGTTCAGTCCCACCCAGCTCTAAAGGCAATTTTGTGTAAGATAGGTGCACATTAAAAACCTTGTCCCAGCAAACGTGACAGGATGAGTCTTCCTGGAACAATAGCCTATCCCATTATTATGGTTGTGGATACCTGATTGACTTAGTATCCTATTAGCTGTTCAGATCGTCTTTTCATAATGCAAACCCCAGATAGACAGAATACTTATTTCCTGCCAGGTTTTTCTCTTAGAAACCCTAAAGCCCCTATTTCCCAGCCCATATAAGACAGTGTGGACATGATGGGCAAGAGATGATGTTTCTTATGATTCTAAAGGCTCACTGATGTTCTTTGGTTGCCAGTATAATCATTTATTCATTCACAGAGTCAACAATCATTTATTGCATGTCAAACATCGGGAATTCCTGGGCAACAGCTCAGATGATTTCCTGTTCTCATGGAGACCACTAATTGGCAGACTCAGTTATATTTCAGAGGGATTTCACCTTGATGCTGAACCAGCTGAACTTGTAGCTTATCCTTCATTAGAGTACTCAGAGAGGGTCTTCTGTGCTCTTGTGTTGTTATACACTGATGTTCTCCAGACAATTATCTACCTCCACACAGGCTCACCACTCCCTGCCTTCCACTCCAGCTCCCTCACCGGGCAGACCTCACATTGATCCCCTTCTCAAAGACCGGAACTCCTCAGCTTCAGAAACTTGTACCTTCCCTCTCTTTCAGTCTCCTGACTTGCAACTTTTCATTGCCTGGAACTGCTTCTCTAAAACCATAAACACCACTCTCCAAATCTCTGAAAACTTTACATGCCTTGAACTTTCTAACACTTTTCTTTCCCCAGCCCTCCTTAGTGAGATCCTCTCTCCTACCACTTATTTTTGTTTTCACTTTTTATTAGCCCATTTCTGGATATCTAAGTCTTGGAGCCCACTTGAGTTGCTTTCTTGTTTCAAACTCCCTGACTGTGTCAGACTGCCAACATACTTTTCTTATAGAACTCCAACTCTGAATCAGGCAGGCTGATAATCTCTCACTGACCCTCTGACTGCTGCTTTTAAGGACCTCACAGCAGGGCATATTGATGCAGCTTAACAAGTGCCAGTTTTCAATCCAATGCTTGTCTTTACCCAGGGCCCCCTTTCCTCTCAGGTGATTACATTAGACCCTAACCAACTTTTAGAAGCTTCCTGTTCAATCCAACCTCTCCGGCTCCTGTTAAGCAACTCATCCTCCATTTCATCCCCAAACACTAGCAGATGTAGTGTCTAGATTCTACCTACTATTGCTGATACTTATCTTTATTTTCACCTCTGTCACATTTTTTTTTTTTCCTTTCAGAAGTCTGAAAAACATCTTAAATGATTATTTACTCCTCAAAGAGCAAAGTCGTCTTCTAGATTTTATAATTAACTCTGTCTCGTGTCCATCCCCTCCCCTCGACTCCCCTTACCATCCGGTTGGTTTAGACTCCCTTCTGTACTTTCTGGACTGGTGCAGTGGTTTCTTCACGAATCCTCCTGGCTCCAGACATTCCCCATCCCAGTTCCTCCTCTACGTTGCAGTCAGAATGAATGTTCTAAAATGCGTGCTGGTGTGCTGTGCTAAGTCACTTCAGTCATGTCCAACTCTTAGACACTCAGTGGACTGTAGCCTGCCAGGTTCCTCTGCCCATGGGATTTTCCAGGTAAGAATACCCTCCTTCAAGGGAAGCCATGCCCTCCTTCAAGGGATCTTCCTAACCCAAGGATTGAACCTGCATCTCTTATGTGTCTTGCACTGGCAGGTGAGTTCTTTACCACTAGCACAACCTGGGAAGCCCTCTAAAATCCATATGGCCCTTCATTTTCTTTGTGTGTGTTTGTGTGTGTGTCCTTAGCATAATGCTCTTTCTGGCCAAAAACGCTTCGTTTTTCTTTCTTCATGTTCTTGACTCTGTTAATAAAATACTATAGTCTGGAGAAAACGTCCATCTTTATTTTTCTCTCCTTTTCTTTCACTTAATTTTCTGTATGAGTTGGGGAGAAATATATCTCAGTCTTGAAGCCTGAGCTCTCTGGTGGATTTGTCTGCCCACAGGATATATGAGGTCTTTTCTCCTTCATGTGTGATCAGTAGGGCACATGTGACTCCTGAAGGATAAAGATAAATGCATAGGGTCTTGGATCCCAGTTGCAACCTAATGTAGAATCCTCAACAGGAAAACTAATATTCTGAGCCTTTTCTGAATTATGTGTCTGTTACTGCATCATTTCAGAATCTGCAGAAGGTAGAATGTGAGTAATAAGCACTTACAAAGCTATTTATAACTTTTCATCATCTGGATCCTACTAATAGTTTTATATCATCTGGTGTTTTAAAAATTCAACATCAGTGTCTCCTGACATCTGACCACCACACAGGCTGTGATTCAGTCATTCCACAGTACTTCTTATTGCTTAACAGGTAATGCTGTTTCATTTGTCTGCATATGTACAACAAAGTCTTTTCCCATTCTGATTCTCCATTTAATTCCTGTTCAACTGTCATCATCTCTCTGAAGCTTATTATTAGCTCCAAGTAAAGGTGATCATTTCTTCAATTGTGTTCACAAAGTTTCTTATACTTTCCTTTCTTATAGCTGTGTTTACATGCTATTACAATTAGTTCAGTTCAGTTCAGTCACTCAGTCATGTCCGACCTTCTGGGCCCCATGGATTTTAGCACACCAGGTTTTCCTGTCCATCACCAACTCCTAGAGCTTGCTCAAACTCTTGTCCATTGAGTTGGTGATGACATCCAACCATTTCATCCTCTGTCATCCTCTTCTCCTCCTGCCTTTAATCTTGCCCAGTATCACAGTCTTTCCCAATGAGTCAGTTCTTTGCATCAGGTGGCCAAAGTATTAGAGTTTCAGCTTCAGCATCAGTCCTTCCAATGAATATTCAGGACTGATTTCCTTTAGGATGGACCAGTTTGATATTCTTGAAGTTCAAGGGACTCTCAAGAGTCTTCTCTAGCACCACAGTTTTAAAGCATCAATTCTTTGGGACTCAACCTTCTTTATGGTCCAACTCTCATATCTGTATGTGACTACTGGAAAAAACCATAGCTTTGACTATAAGAACCTTTGTTGGCAGTGATGTCTCTGCTCTTCAATATGCTGTTTGGGTTTTTCACAGTTTTTCTTCCAAGGAGCAGTTCAGTTCAGTTCAGTTCATTCGCTCATTTGTGTCCAACTCTTTGCAACCCCATGAGCTGTAGCATGCCAGGCTTCCCTGTCCAACACCAACTCCCAGAGCCCACCCAAACTCATGTCCATTGAGTCGGTGATGCCATCCAACCTTCTCATCCCCTGTCTTCCCCTTCTCTTCCTGCCCTCAATCTTTCCCAGCATCAGGGTCTTTTCAAATGAGTCAGTTCTTCACATCAGGTGGCCAAAGTATTGGAGTTTCAGCTTCAACATCAGTCCTTCCAATGAATACCCATTACTGATCTCCTTTAGGTTGGACTGGTTGAATCCCCTTGCAGTCCAAGGGACTCTCAAGAGTCTTCTCCAACACCATAGTTCAAAAGCATCATTTCTTTGGTGCTCAGCTTTCTTTATAGTCCAACGCTCACATCCATACATGACCACTGGAAAAACCATAGCCTTGATTAGATGGACCTTTGTCGGCACAGTAATGTCTCTCTTTTTAATATGCTGTCTACGTTGGTCATAACTTTCCTTCCAAGGAGCAAGCGTCTTTTAATTTCATGGCTTCAGTCACCACCCACAGTGGTTTTGGAGCCCAAGAAAATAAAGTCTGTCACTGTTTCCACTGTTTCCCCATCTATTTGTCACGAAGTGATAAGGCCAGATGCTATGATGTTAGTTTTTTAAAAGTTGAATTTCAAGCCAGCTTTTTCGCTCTTCTTGTTCTCCCTCATCAAGAGGCTGGTTAATTTTTCTTCTCATTATTATTATTATTGAAGTATAGTTGATTTACAATGTTGTGTTAGTTTCAACTGTATAGCAAAGTGATTCAGTTATATACACACATATATTTTCAGATTCTTTTCCCTTATATATTATTACAAATATTGAATATAGCTCCCTGTGCTATAATAACTGTTCCTTCTTGACCTGCATACATGTTTCTCAGGAGACAGGTAAAGTGGTCTGGTACTCGCACTTCAGAATTTTCCAGACAAATTTGTCTGTTGTGATCCAGACAAAGCTTTTAGAGTAGTCAATGAAGCAGAAGTAAATGTTTTTCTGGAACTCCCTGTCCATCATATCTTAGACTTAAGAACAACCTGATTTCGTTATGACAAGAACCTGCTTCCATTCAGTTTCCAAAGATGGGCATAAACCAGGACAAGCATAGAAGAGTAGATCCATGTACTAGGCCCTCTACTTAGCACGGGAGAAGCTGGTTTGAGAGAAATAAATCAAATCATATTTGCAAAGACTGGCACCTTGACTCTGGATTGCCATCCTTATTCTGAGTTATGGTGACTTCAAGGGTAACTTTGGAATTGCTCTATTATCTTTGGCCTCTATGTTTTCCAGTCACTTCCATTTGGAAGGAAAGAATTGAAATTGGCTTATTAACCCCCACAAACCATACATGAGGATCAAACATTGCTTGATCTTCTAATGTGAAATGGCCCTTATTCTTGGTACTTGCCTTTCCTTATGGGAGTTGTTTTTCTTGTTTACATAGTAAGGGGACTAAAGCAGAGATCGATGGAGCTGGGATTACAGCAGAACCAAAGCATGGCAGCTTGGGATTTCTGTTTGTTTGTTTTCATCATCTTTCTGCCAATTCTGGTCACCTCCCTTCCTCTGGGACATGCTGAGTTCAGCAAGTCCAGCTCTATCTGTCCTGACCTCTGAGCCCATTGGTTTCTAGTTGTCTGATAAAGCCTCTGCTGCAGACAGGACCTGCTACTTCCCTCCTCACAGCACACTTGCAACCAAAGCTGCATATTCCTCTTCTGGGGCCTCCTTCCAGCCTTACATTTCAGTTCACTATCTTCAGCTATCTGGGACATGGCTCTGTTTTTCTTCTTGATCTTTGGTGAGTATTTCTTCTCCTTTGGGTCCAGGCTTCAGTGTACTCTGGAACTGCCCATGTGGTACAGATCTAGGTATCTTTCAAGGAAAGACTCCTCCCTACTCTCCCCCTTTCTCTATATCTGGTAATTATTCTAAATCCCTAAAGCCACTTAATCTGTACTCAATTTATAATCCATCTCGATTGCCAGAAAACTTTCTATTTCCCTATATTCACACTATCAATTCAGTAATAGTTTATACTATTGCTTTTTCACACAAATTTTCCTAAATGCACTATTTATAAAAAGACAAATAAGTGGATCATGGATAACAGCAAGAAAAGGAAGGAGAATACAGGACAAACACCTTTCATTGATCATACTGATTCCTTTCAAACGTATTTCATGTGTTCCCTAGTTTTTCCCAGTTTCTTATTGCTCAGATTAATTTAGAGTAAATTGGGATTTTGGAAGCAAAGAGATCTGGATTTCAATCTTTGCTCTTTGATTTCTTAGCTGTCTGAATTTTATTTTATTTTATTTATTTATTTTTTAAACATATATTTTTTAAATTTATTTAAGCTGTCTGAATTTTAAAGTTACCATATCCCTCCTAAATCTCATTCTCATCTATGAAGTAATGTTATGTTCCTCAGAGGTTTGTTAGGAGCCTCTTCACAAGATAAAAGAGCCTGCTAGGTCCCTTCCCTAATCAATCACATTCATTTTAATGTTCCTGATGATCCAGTATACCACTGGAATGGACCGGTCTCTCAGTTGGGCATTTGTGTGTTCTATGCAGAGTGATGGTCACATTCCTAAACACCCACACACCCCTTATGTTACCTAACAGAGAGTCCCCCACCTCCTGTTGTGAAGTTACTATTGGATCTCTTAGGCTTATCTTCAGTTGTACCTCCCTCTTGAAGTCTTTCTGATCTGTGATACTCATGGTGATCAACCCCACTACAGAGTTCTCAAGTCACCTTTGGGCTATATCACTTTCACACCTAGCAGGCTCATCACAGTCAGTTTCCTTTGCATATATACATGCTTTGTGTTCTTTATTAGACTTGTATGGTGTTATACATAGTATAACCTTGAGTTTCAGCCAATTGCAGACAAGGTCTTTTTGAGTCTGGGAGTGGCTATCTCCTAAAGACTAAAAACATGTGGTTATCAACCAATTACTTGAAAAGCAAATATTTGGAAGAAAATATTCCAGGACAAGTCAATGAAATACATGGATTTGCCTAAAAAGCTCTAGGCTGGAAGTCCAAATATATATATATATATATATATATATATATATATATATTTTTTTTTTAAATTTATTTATTTTTTCAGTGGGTTTTGTCATACATTGACATGACTCAGCAATAGATTTACATGTATTCCCCATCCTGATCCCCCCTCCCACCTCACTCTCCACCCGATTCCTCTGGGTCTTCCCAGTGCACCAGGCCCGAGCACTTGTCTCATGCATCCAACCTGGGCTGGGATCTGTTTCACCATAGATAGTATACATGCTGTTCTTTCGAAACATCCCACCCTCACCTTCTCCCACAGAGTTCAAAAGTCTGTTCTGTATTTCTGTGTCTCTTTTTCTGTTTTGCATATAGGGTTATCGTTACCATCTTTCTAAATTCCATATATATGTGTTAGTATGCTGTAATGTTCTTTATCTTTCTGGCTTACTTCACTCTGTACAAGGGGCTCCAGTTTCATCCATCTCATTAGAACTGATTCAAATGTATTCTTTTTAACGGCTGAGTAATATTCCATGGTGTATATGTACCACAGCTTCCTTATCCATTCATCTGCTGATGGGCATCTAGGTTGCTTCCATGTCCTGGCTATTATAAACAGTGCTGCGATGAACATTGGGGTGCACGTGTCTCTTTCAGATCTGGTTTCCTCAGTGTGTATGCCCAGAAGTGGGATTGCTGGGTCATATGGCAGTTCTATTTCCAGTTTTTTAAGAAATCTCCACACTGTTCTCCATGGTGGCTGTACTAGTTTGCATTCCCACCAACAGTGTAAGAGGGTTCCCTTTTCTCCACACCCTCTCCAGCATTTATTGCTTGTAGTGGAAGTCCAAATATATTAACTCCGTTAGAAAGATCCTATAAGATGGGGTAGTGTTGGGGGGTGATGAGTTTTGAAGTTCAAAATACTGGGTTTCAGAGACCACTGATAGTCACAGGACTCTCTCTATAGCATTTGCTGTTGTTCAGTAGCTAAGTCGTGTCTGTCTTTTTGTGACCCCCTGGACTGCAGCATGTCAGACTTCCCTGTCCTTCACTGTCTCTCAGAGTTTGCAATAGGATGGAACCTAATGAGCAGATGAGTCTGACTACACAGAGATCTTGTAGGAAGAAACTCTGATCATTCAAAGATGTGCTGATACATAAACCTGGAAGTTTGGAAATTAGCATAGAACTGCTTTCTGAATTCTTAACCAGGTTCAGCAAACCTGGTTTGCTGCCTGCAAACTAAGAATGTATATTGCATTTTTAAACTGTGGGAAAAGTCAAAAGAATAAAATTTTGTGACACATGAGAATGACAAGAAATCTAAATTTAATTGTCCATAATTAAAGGTTGATTGGAACATAGCCATGCTTATTCATTTACATGTATATGGTTGCACTGATAGAGCTGATTGGTTATAACAGACTGTATAGCCCATGAAGCCTGAAATATTTACTATCTGGCCTTTTACACAAAAGTTTGCTGACCATTGTCTAAATGCAGTGTCAGTGAACACAGAAAAATACTGCCATTTTCCCCTATGTGAAAGGTTGCTGCTATGAGCCATGAATGATGCCAGGATTCTTGGCCTCTGGAGGAGAGGCATTCAACCTGGGGCCAGTGATGAGGCTTGATCGCTCAGAGCTTTTTGTGTAATCAAGTTTTGTTAAAGTATAAAAGAGAGAGAGAAAGCTTCTGACATAGACATCAGAAGCAGGCAGAAAGTTTTTAGCAAGGAGTTATATAGCTATTAGCTTCCCTGGTGGCTCAGAGGTTAAAGCATCTGCCTGAAGTGCAGGAGACCTAGGTTCGATCCCTGAGTCGGGAAGATCCCCTGGAAGGAAATGGCAACCCACTCCAGTATTCTTGCCCGGAGAATCCCATGGAGGGAGGAACCTGGTAGGCTACAGTCCATGGGGTGGCAAAGAGTTGAACACGACTGAGCGACTTCACTTTCACTTACATACCTATTAGCAAGCGGCTAATTAGAGGGAAAAAAAAAAAAATGAAAGCCTCAAAACTGAGAGTGACACCAGGCCCTTCTCCCACACATGCATTTTGAGATAGCATTGACACAAGGTGAGTCATCCTGGGCCATATAACAAATGACATTAATCTTGAACAAAGGTGGATTTCCAAGCAAATACATAGTTTCATTAACATAGCTTAAGATAACACTTCCATGAGTGAAACAGACTGATGTGTTGAGCCATTATGGGTTTTGAGCCTTAGGCAACCAACTTGAAGAAAGGTAAAAAAGGTAAATACATTAACATAGCTTAAGAAAAACATTTCCATAAGAAAAATGCATTGGTTAGCTCAAGGTTTGAGAAAAGTTAAGTTCAGGTGGAACCAGGTGTTGTCATGGCAACACAGAATTTTAAAAGACCCTCCTTTTAATTTTGTATAGAGAAGGAAAAAAAACAACAACAAAGTTTGACACTTGTAGTTTGTTTCCTCCACTTGGGGGATCCCTAGGCTTCCTGCCTGTTACCCTCTCATATGTCTTTCAAAATATCTTTATCCTCCCCAACCAGTGTATCTGTTGTGGAATCCAGAGTTGCAAACCACACCTCGGAGGACATTCAAGACAATGGAGTATAGTTTATTATGCCAACGGGTCCAACAGGAATCAGTTCCCAACAAGGACCCTGATGTTTCTGAGAGGCCCAGTTTTATACCCCTCCCCCGCTATGTGACTGGTTACATGTTAGCAACCTCTTTGTTGTATATGACTGAGTTTTACAACAAATAGGTGCTAGGAGAACAAACAACAAAGATTGGGGGAGGGGGGCAATGATTATACATCAAGGGCGATATCTCCTTGGTTAATCTAACAGGGGCAGCCTGACCTCAACTACAATCTCTGTTTGTCATCTGTAGGGAGGGAAGTCTCCAAGAGACCTGGTTTTCACTAGCAATGGTTTTCTCACCCTTGGGCAGGGTTCAGTCCCAGTTCACATCCAGTCTTTAAGATGGATGACAAGCTTCAAGATGGAGTCTCTCTTGCTTCTCTCACACTGGCCTCAACACATCTTCCCAGAAATCTCCAACATGTTTTCCTGTTGGACTCAGATACTACATCACCACACTTCTCTTTTAGGTGGTAATCACTGATCAGTCTAATAGATTAAAATAGAAAATCAAATCTATCCATGCCTGGGGTAGAGCCAACATCAGATGGAAAGGGAACATGATAGGTCTAATTAGCCATGGTAGAATGGGTCTGTTTGGCTGTTAGTCAGTGTCCAAGTATTTTTTTAGGCTGGTCATCCTAGGAGGAGAGGGAGGAAAAGGAGAAGGTTTCAAAAAGGTCTAACCTTGAGGGCTGTGTATTTATCTCTCTGTCCCACAAAGTTCAACAAAACTTTCTAGAGAGTTGTGTTTTTGAACAAAGCCTTGGCAATTGACTACTTGATCTCATTCACTTCTCTCTCTTTCTCTTTTTTATTTGCTCAGCCTTTTGCGCCGGACCTGGACTTCTAGGTAAGATTTTTTGGGGTCCTAAGAGTGTGGACTTTCAGCTCTGGAGAGTGGAAATTTTGATTTCCCGGGGCCAGGGAAAGAAGCTATGGTTCAAAAGAGCCCCAGTGGATTTTCTTTCTGGTTTCCTAACCCACCTACTCAGTCTTATATGGGTAGATTTCCACTTCCAAAACTTAGAGAAAATTCGAGTGGTTTATCCTGCAAAGGGATTCCTCTCCATTTGGCCTGTGTGACCCAAGATGCTAGCCCAGCTCTAGCTCCATCATCTAACAAAGCAGATGGCTTTGTTTCAGGCTCAGAAGACACCTCACCTCCTGGGAAATAAACTTTCTTTTGCCCTTCTATATCTACTACTTCCTGGTCCCTCTGCCACCTTTAATGTTATCATTGAACTAGAAACGCACCAACCTCTGTGCACCTCATGGTTTCATCAGCAGAGTGCAGGCTGGATTTCAGTGGCCACTGGTCATCTCTTCATTGAGTCTTTCGGCAAAGCACAAACGGTTCAACTGAGGAGAGAATGGGGTGGCACAAAGAGAATTAGTCTGTGGAAGAGGAAGCCTCTGATGGTCCAAAAATCAAGGGGATTGGTTGAGGATCATGAGTTTCTTTGACATTGTCTCTTCAGCCTGTTCTTTTTCTCGATAGTAGAGGCTTTATGAGAGAGGGGCAGCTGCAAACTCTGCTATGAATGTGCAGGATCTTACACCCTGCTGGATCAATTTGCTTCCTTAAAGAAATGCTGCTTCTGGGTCCCAGTCCAATACCCAGATGACCTGGTTTTTCTTCTCTGGCCTCCAGGGTTATGCCTTGCTGCAAGTGCCAGGAGACAGCTGCTCTCTTTATACTCAGGGATGGAGGACCTACTCTGGGTCCCTGTCTCTCAAGCCCTCAGCTAATGATGTAGGCTAAAACACTGTCTAGGACACAGCTGCCCTGATGAGCTCCTTTGTTCTTCTCTCTAGCTTTTAAATCTTCTCAGCCCTTCTTTTCCCTTTAGCTGCATTTCTTTGATACTTTTCTCTTTCTCTCTCTTAAACATATTTCTTCTCTCCTAAAATGTGATCTAGTCCTCTACTCCATGGAAAAGTAAAACTTATTTAAACCCAGAATTTGGGGGCTTCCCTCGTGGTCCAGCAGTTAAGACGCCATGCTTCCAATGCAGGGTGGTGGATTTGATCCGTGGTTGATGAACTAAGATCCCACATGCCATGTGGCATGACCAAATTAAAAATAAACCCAGAATTTTATAACTCAAAATAAAATAAAGTAGCCTGTGCATGATCCTGATATTGAATATTTGCTACAGCATACAATAAAGCATATCCAAACTCTAATCCTAGTTACAGTGATCCAGAAGTTATTTCTAGATGAGTGACTTGAATAATATATACATGCCTTAAGCTTCATGGTGCAACAATAGGAACTTTTCTTAGTTTTTTATAGTTCTATTTTAATTTTTTTCTCTAACTTCCATTCCACATGTCATTTCCCTCAAGAAATTATAGAAGAAGAGGAAAGATCAAAAACAAATGACTAAACCAAATATAAACTTCTCAATGCAGTTTAAAATCAACCAGGTCAGATGTCTTTCACCCAACTACTTCTTCTGGGGTTGATGCCAAGTTCTAGGGAGTCTGTGCAGAGTTGAGACAAAGTAGGCAGTAGAAATTTGGGTCCTGAGAAATTGTATTTCATTCATACAGGTATCTGAGTCCTTCCACATAGCCCAAGTTGTCATATACCATTCATAGTCTGATAGACCACAGGCCACAAGCCCAGATGTTGTCCCTCCAGCTACAATGGACTGCTCCCTGGAGGCTTGGCAAACTGAGATCTTCTTTATCACTATATCTCCCTGGGGCTGAGAGGACTTGATGGGATTGCTTCAAGCCTATTAAATATAATCTTCTTGAGGACAGCAATGCTGGCTATCTTAATCACCACTGTTCTCTGTGTTCATAAAACAGTACTTGGAATGTAGTATCCAGAAGCTTGTTTCCTGATAGGCTCTTCCCTTGTCTCCCTACACAGTCTTCTACACTCCATGTCTAAGTCTTGCTTTCCTCAGAACTTATCTGGAGACTCTGTGAAGCCCATCTCCCATTCTCAACACATAGAATCTTCTAGACCCAGTTTTAGGGCTCTGAGACTTTGAGGCTCCGACTCTTCCCTTACCCAGCACTCTCTGTATTACTTCTGAGCTAGGTTCTTGAACATGGGAAAATGTCATGGGAAGTAGCAAGGATGGTTGGGAGTGGATCACTGATATTGAGAGAGAGAGTCAGGTTGTTCAGCCCAAATTATATCTAGACATCTCCATGCTTTCAGTGCAGGGGAAATAGGTTCAATCTCTGGTCAAAGAACCACAACCCCACAGTGGCTAGAAGGAAAACCATATTACAGAAAGTTAATCAGGATGAAAACTCACAGGATTTTGTTCCAGATTAAAGGACAAGATAAAGCCCCAGAAAAACAACTAAATGAAGTAGAGAGAGTCAACGTTCCAGAAAAAGAATTCAGAATAATGATAGTGAAGATAATGATAGTAAAGATCATAGGATCTCAGAAATAGAATGGAGAAGATGGAAGAAATGTTTACCAAACACCTGTAAGATCTAAAAAACAAACAGAGATGAAGAATACACTAGAAGGAATCAATAGCAGAATAACTGAGGCAGAAGAACAGACAAGTGACCTGGAGGGCTGAATGGTGAAAATCACTGCCACAGAACAGAACATAGAAAAAAGAATGAAAACAATGAAGACCAGACTAAGAGACCTCTGGGACAACATTAAACACACCAGCATTTGCATTATAGGGGTCCCAGAAGGAGAATAGAGAGAGAAAGGACCCCAGAAAATATTGGAATAATAGATGAATATTTCCCTAAAATGGAAAAGAAATAGTTAAACAAGTCCAGGAAAGGCAGAGTCCCAGGCGGGATAAATTCAAGGAGGAACACAATGAGACACACACATAGTAAGCAAACTGACAACAGTTAAAGTCAAAGAGAAAATATTAAAAGCAACCAGGGAAAAATGACAAATAACATATAAGGGAACTCCTATGAGGTTGTAAGCTGATTTGTCAACAGAAACTCTACAAGCCAGAAGAGAATGGTATGATATATTTAAAGTGAAGAAAGAAAAACCTGCAACCAAGAATACTTTACCCAGCAAGACTCTCATTCAGATTTGATGGAGAAGTCTAAAGCTTTCCAAACAAGCAAAGGTTAAGAGGATTCAGCACCACCAAACCAGCTTTACAACAAATGTTAAAGAGACTTCTCTAGGCAGGAAACACAAGAGTAGGAAAAGACATACACAAAATAACCCTAAAACAATTAAGAAAATGGTAATAGGATCATGCATATTGATAATTAACTTAAATGTAAATGAAGTAAATACACCAACCAAAAGACTTAGACTGACTGGGTGGATGAGAACATGTGCATGTATGCACTTACACTTATCACAACACTCTACTTAACTCCCCAAATTGTATGTAATTATTTTATATTGCTAGGTTAATCATGTTTCCATTATGGCTTGCAATTGTAGTCATCTTTTATTTTTTGTCTGGCTATTGATTGTGAAACTAAAACAACTTTTACTATTGTGATTATGTAACTGGTGGCTGCTTAATACCATTGACCACTTTTCTGGTCAAGAGCAAGTAAAAGAATTCCATATGACTAAAACTACCATTTAATAGAAAAACCCATAGTCACTTTTTAAAATCCAGATGCATATTAGAATTGTCTTGGAAATTTTGAAAAATGCAAATGCTGAGGGACTGCTTTTTATCTCTAAAGCTCCAGATGTATTTCTAATGAGCCACCATGTTTAAAAACAACTGGATATATGATGACCTTTTACTATTATCTAGTTTGTTTCAATTTTTCTATTTCATGTTCAGTGCTTCATGTTTTAGTTTCATTTAGTTTATGTTTTCCTGTTTCTCTGTCTTTTTTTGATGTTCTTTCTCAAGCCTTTATCAAGCATAGTAGAAAAGCTTTTGTATACATATATATAGTTTGTATAATACCTATATTTTAGAAAATATATGATTTTTTGCTTAGCCAAAAAACTTATGACATTTTGACTTCACTTGTTTGACCTAGTATGAATAGAATGCTAGATTTCTAATTTATATTCACTCAAAACTTTGATATAGTTCCACATATTTTGGCATCTAGGATTACTGCTGGTAATCTAGAAAGTTTATTATCTTAGTGATTTATAAAAGAAAAACTGAATGAGGCTTGAATATTCTCATCCAATTCTGAGAATATAAAGGAATACTATGTTGTTAAAAAATAAAACCAACAAACAAGGAATTAACTTGTGATACAGTATTATTAACTAAAATACAGATTTTGTTCAAATTTCACACAAAAATGCATGTATATATGCTATACTTTATTTGGCTGGAAGGTAATTACAAGACAAACTAAAATTTTATGCAACGTATTTTTAATATGATCATTATAGCATTGTGCATCTTAATTTCTGTTAGAAAATATACGTTTGAAATAATCATATTAAGCACTTATTTGTACCAAATCCAAAGGTAGGGATATTAAGCCTGTTTTTCCAAATTTCACCAAGGGCCAAATAAAAACACAGTTTCAGTTCAGTTCAGTCGCTCAGTCGTGTCCAACTCTCTGCGACCCCATGAACTGCAATAATAATAATAATAATAATAATAATAAAGGAGTGTAGCAGAACCAGAACTCAGAGATGGAGTCCTGGCGCCCCTCCTCCTCGTCCTCCCTTTTGACCCCTACTTTCTCACCCTTCAATTCTCCACATCCTGAAAATGGTAGAAGAATTCCAAGAAGACTGCATACGTGTCTGAGTACTCTCTGGGCCACTCCTAATCTCCAGCCAATATCTCATTTCTTTGCAGAGTCTTCACCCAAAGTGCGACTGGTGAGAGGTCGCCATCACTGTGAAGGGCGGGTGGAAGTGGAGCGGAATGGCGAGTGGGGCACTGTGTGTGACGACGGCTGGAACATGAAAGACGTGGAAGTGGTGTGCCGGGAGCTGGGCTGTGGAGAAGCCAAGGGGACGCCCACTGGTAATTTATATAAGCCATTGGCTGATGAAAAACAAAAAATCTTCATCCAAGAAGTCAACTGCAGTGGGACGGAAGATAAACTGATTAACTGTGACCAGCTGGAAGACGTTTATGATTGCTCCCACAGCGAGGATGCAGGGGCAATATGTGAGCGTGAGTATGCCAACTGCCCATAGCCTGCATGACCACTCTTTGTCCTCTTTATCTTTATTCTCCACCATGAACTAATGGTTACCGATTCCTTGTCTTTCACTTCTCACCCTTTCTCCACTGTGGACCCTGGAGTCAAATATATCCTCACCTAGAATTGTTATTCTTCCTTGGTTGAACAGTGGCACTAGTGTAAAAGCACCCTCCTGCCAATGTAGAGACTTAAGTGATGTGAGTTCGATCCCTGGGTGAGGAAGATCCCCTGGAGGAGGGCACAGCAATCCACTCCAGTATTCTTGCCTGGAGAATCCAATGGACAGAGGAGTCTGGCAGGCTACAGTCCATAGGGTCACACAGAGTCGAACATGACTGAAGCGACTTAGCACTCACACTTGGTTGAACTAATGATTTTCTTTTAGTTTCAATCTTAGTTTTTCTTTGTTTCAGTCTATCCAAGAACCTGATTCTCTTCTTCACACACACAAACATGCACAGATCCAATAACCACTAAACATTTGTATCTAAAGCTCAGGTGGAGTTATGGGGAAGAAATGAGCTCCCAAAGTATAATATAAGTTTATCAGTTCTCAAGGGGTCTATCATCTAGTTAGGTAGACAGGAGATGCTCATCAGAAACCAACATACAACTGTGTATATATATGTATATATATACTGCTTGAGTGTATGCTCAGGCGCTTCAGTTGTGTCTGACTCTTTGCGACCCTATGGACTGCAGCCTGCCAGTGTCCTTTGTCCACGGGATTCTCCACGCAAGAATACTGGAGTGAGTTGCTGTGCCCTCCTCCAGGGGATCTTTTCCAGCAAGGGATTGAACCCAGGTGGATTCTATACCCACTGAGCCACCTGGGAACTCTCTCTATATACACACACATATTCATACACAACAATTATATATATATATAATTGTTGTTCTATTCCTTTATGCCTTTCATATACTTGCTGTCTATACATTGATAATTTTCTGTGTGTCTATCTCCTTTTCCATTAGACTGTGATTTGGCTAAGGAACTAGTCTATGTCTTCTCTTTGTTACCCCATGGTCTGTTACCAGACAGTCACCAAATGTTTGTGTTCGATGCTGAGGCCTCATTCTTATTTCTGAGAAAGATTCAGAGTTAGGAGCCCCCTTTTGTGGGAAAGCTGTGTTCTTGCAGGGAGCAGAAACTTAATCTTTCTTTTCCCACAGTGCCAGAGACCGTGAAGCTGGTTGGTGGCCCTGGGCGCTGCAAGGGGCGCTTGGAGGTGAAGCACCAAGAGCAATGGGGCACTGTGTGCAAAGCAGGCTGGAATCTCTCTGCTGCAAAGGTGGTGTGCCGGCAACTGGGGTGTGGGAAGGCCACACTGATCAAAAGATGCTGTAACAAGGATATTCAGGGTGAAGGACTCATCTGGCTGAGCAGCGTGTCATGCTCAGGACAGGAAGAAAACCTTCACTATTGCCTTTCTGGGCTTGAGGGGAATAATAACTGCACCCATGATGAGGACACATGTGTTGAATGTGAAGGTAATGCCTATAAGTCCAGTGACTAGGTTTATTCATGAATTTGATTAAATGGAATTCTATTCAACCAGTGTTTATAAAGAACTACTCTGGTAACTCAGCTGGTAAAGAATCCGAATACAATGCAGAAGACCGTGGTTTGATTCCTGGGTCTGGAAGATCCCCTGGAGAAGGGATAGGCTACCTACTCCAGTATTCTGGGGCTTCCCTGGTGTGTCAGATGGTAAAGAATCTGGCCAGAATGTGGAAGACCGTGTTTGATCCCTGGGTTGGGGAGATCCCCTGGAGGTGGGCAGGGCAACCCACTCTAGTATTCTTCCCTGGAGAATCCTCATGGACAGAGGAGAAGAGACAAACAGGACTGAGTGACTAAGCATAGCACTCATGTATCAAATAACCATGGCAAAGCTTTGTGCTGCTCATCAATTCTCTTGTTTTTAAAATGGAGCTAATGATACTTGCCTTTGTATATGAAAATGCTTTAAGCACTAGCACTTAATACAAGTGCTAGATTAATATAAACTATTGTTATATTGAATTCTATATAATAGGAATAGGACACACAGTTCCATGTACTTGTTGAAGTCTTCAATTAAAAAAAAAAGTACTAGAAAGTCATTCATAAGTATTAGACTTTTATAAAATAGATGGGAAAGTAAAAGGTCTTAGTTGAGGAAACATGGGACACATGGATTGGAAACAAGAGCAAGGGCTATGATCACAGAAACACAGGCAGGTAGAGAGCTTCAGAAGTGTTGATGGGATTTGAGTGAGGAGGTAGATGATGTTTCTTTCTTCTTTCCACTCCATCCCCTGACCCTGTAGATCCCTTTGAATTGAGGCTGGTAAATGGAGACACCAGATGCTCTGGGCGACTGGAGGTGCTGCACAAGGGCATATGGGGCTCTGTCTGTGATGACGGCTGGGGGACAAAAGAGGAGCAGGTGGTGTGCCGGCAACTGGGCTGTACAAGGCCAATCTTTGTACCTGCCAAATTGCGGAGAAAGTTTGCCCCTGGAGATGGGCGCATCTGGCTAGATGATGTCCATTGCAAAGGGTATGAGCAGTCCTTGGAGCAGTGTCAGCATAGGTCCTGGGGGTATCATGACTGCAACCACAAGGAAGATGTGGTCGTATTCTGCTCAGGTAAGCCCTGTAGGTTGAACCCATGGGGACTGGCATGGAGGGAGGTGAAGAAGCGGGTGGTGGTGTGTGAACTCTGAGGGTAAGGGTTATTCTACTAGTGCTGCACAGCTGCCCATAATAGTCACCTACTTTGTGTTACTTCAAGGAATTACTTGAGACTCCTAGTCATGGGTAGAATGATAAGATAGTTTAAAAATCCCATACCATACAGTTATTGAGTGTGAGAACAAAAGAGGTTTTGAAAATTATTGAGTTGATAGCTTTATATTAAATCTGAAGAGAGTAAGAGTCAGAGAAAATAAGCAACTTTCCTAAATCATAAAAATTGTTTTCAAACAATGGAGCAGAACTAAAATGACCAGTCCTGGCTCAGCTCAGGATTAGTTGACTTAGAGGAACCTAGGTCTCAAACTGTAAGCTAAAACTGTAGAAGATGGTCCCACCTCCTTCTAGCTATTGTCACTACCCAGATTTTAAATTAATCTGTGGGAATGGGGCTGGGGGAGGGGGCTGTTTGTGAATATCCTTGAGAGTGTCTTTTCAGAGAAGCCAGGATTCCAGCTGTAAATTGTAGACCTCCCAATATTGTTGGGCTTCCCTTGTGGCTCAGTTGGTAAAGAATCTGCCTGCAATGTGGGAGACCTGGGTTTGATCCCCGGGTTGTGAAGATCCCCTGGAGAAGGGAAAGGCTACCCACTGCAATTATCTGGCCTGGAGAATTCCATGGACAGTATAGTCCATGGGGTCGCAAAGAGTTGGACACGACTGAGCGACTTTCACTTCACAGGAGAGTAAAGGAAGAAATATGTCCCCATATGAGTCAGGACATGCAAAGCATAGCCCTTGGGTGGTCTCAGAGAGTCACATCTCTGAAGCCCAGCTTTGTAATTAGTGTGGGATGCTGGCATGCAGGGCTGCCTGGTTACATACTCAGGGAATTGTGTAAGAGTTGAGAGATGATCAAAAATATGAAGAGCATCTAGTGCCCAGAAAAGGAGGGCTTTAGTGATAGAAGACTAGTGTTTGAGTCGGGCCTGCCATTTGGAGGCTAGTTAATCTTAGCTGGTCAAAAGGAGATACTTGCTCCATTTCTCTTGAAGAGTTTTGTGATTGTGGAGGGTGAGAAGTGCTAATATGAGTGAATATGGTTTCTGTCTCACAAGGGATCTGGTTGATTGAGTCTAGGGCACTGAATTAGATTCTGATATGGTTCACATCAGTGTGAGATATGTATGTGATTAGGATCTGGAAGGGTCTTCCTTTCCTATTCTGGGAACCAGTCTTCTTTCTTGGCCTCTTTGAGTTTGAATGAAATAATCCCTTCCTGACATGTCCCCATCCTTACTGTACATTCCTCTTCTCTTTACAGAAGCGTAGCCTGACATTTGATGTTTGGCCTGACTCCGGCAGGATCTGAGTGTCCTTTGCTTTCTCATGGCCTCAAATGGCTTAGTGCAAGCACTGGGCCTGCAGGCTCAGCTACCACCCCCTCAGCCCCTCAGCCAGAATCTGAACACTCTTTTCTCTCAGAGCCAAGCACCCCCATCATCTCCTGGAGATATGAGTTGTTGAATTCTCTCTTGCCAAGGAAGATGACCTCCCACTCACCTGCTCCTCACTGCTGACCCTTTGGCATTGATTCTGGCCTCTCCCGCTTCTTTTCAACCAGCCTGGGATCCCCAGGTCTGTGTTTTTGACCACTACAGGACATTTCTAAGACCAAACCTATGTCTGTAAAGAACATGAAAGGAAGGTGACAACAAAAGGAACATTTAAGGGGAATATGGGTAAATAATGAGATGAAACTTGGGGGAAAGTTCTTTGAATGCTTTTTCTCAAGCCTTCAACACTTTTTCTTAATCTTCAACAATTAACATCTCACTATTCTCCTGTTGTCTGATAAAAGCAGACACATTCTTTCAAGAGCAGAGCAGTATCCTATAATCCTAGACCTTTTCATGACACTTGGAAAAGAAATATCACACCCTCTGAATGCCCATAATAAAATACCTTTGTTGACTATCCATATACAACTTGCCAACATGATGTGCATTTAACAAGAAGAATGCTACAAATGTATTTTAATTTTCCCAAGGAAAAATGTATGGACCTGTGACTAGAAGGGAAAGGAAGAGATGCATTCAGAATTTCGGGGAATCCAGCGTTGTGTCTCATGCCAATCAGATGGTATCATTTTAATTTTTTCAACTCAGATTTTAGGGTCTGTAAGTCTGATGCAAGACAGAATGATACTAAGGAGAGAATCGTGGCTTGGTTCTAAAAACTGACAACTTCAGGCTCTGAGACTGAGTTGAGTACCTGTTATGTGTCTGCATTTATGCTTTCTAATAAAGTCTATTTCACAGTCTCAAGAGTTGCCTGTCTGTGTGATATGCTGTTTCTACCCAAGGGGAAAGCAGGTGGGTCAGTTTTACAGGGATGGCCTTTTAGGTAGGATTAGGTAGAAGAGAACCTGCTGGAGATGCAGTCATGTGTGTAATACTGCTCTCTCCTTTGGATGGAGAACTTTCTCCCTATCTCTTTTCATGGGAAAAATAGAGAAACTTAGTTTCATAGAAGAGAAAAAGATGACCTAACAGACACTTTGATATCTATCATATCTACTCAAAGAGATTTTGCCTCTGTTTGATCAGTTATCTCAGGTCTTCCTGATTTCCCCCACAGATTAAGATCATGTTCCCTAAACCATGTAATATCAATTGGGTTGGCCAAAAGTTCATTTGGGTTTTCCCATAACATCTTATGGACAACTCTGAATGAACTTTTTGACCAGCCCAGCAGAATCTAGAGACCTGCTGAACTGCCTTGATTGAGCCATTGTAAAGCTCTTTTATCCTAAGTAGAGTAGAACAAGGTTGGAATTTCACAAAAGAAACTTTGATTTCCTTTAATATTTTTTTTTTTCATTTATTTTTATTAGTTGGAGGCTAATTACTTCACAACATTGCAGTGGGTTTTGTCATACATTGACATGAATCAGCCATGGAGTTACATGTGTTCCCCATCCCGATCCCCCCTCCCACCTCCCTCTCCACCCGATTCCTCTGGGTCTTCCCAGTGCACCAGGCCCGAGCACTTGTCTCATGCATCCCACCTGGGCTGGTGATCTGTTTCACCATAGATAGTATACATGCTGTTCTTTTGAAACATCCCACCCTCACCTTCTCCACAGAATTCAAAGTCTGTTCTGTATTTCTGTGTCTCTTTTTCTGTTTTGCATATAGGGTTATCATTACCATCTTTCTAATTCCATATATATGTGTTAGTATGCTGTAATGTTCTTTATCTTTCTGGCTTACTTCACTCTGTATAATGGGCTCCAGTTTCATCCATCTCATTAGGACTGATTCAAATGAATTCTTTTTAACATCTGAGTAATATTCCATGGTGTTATGTCCATGAACAAGCTTCCTTATCCATTCATCTGCTGATGGGTATCTAGGTTGCTTCCATGTCTTGGCTATTATAAACAGTGCTGCGATGAACATTGGGGTGCAGTGTCTCTTTCAGATCTGGTTTCCTCAGTGTGTATGCCCAGAAGTGGTATTGCTGGGTCATATGGCAGTTCTATTTCCAGTTTTTTAAGGAATCTCCACACTGTTCTCCATAGCGGCTGTACTAGTTTGCATTCCCACCAACAGTGTAAGAGGGTTCCCTTTTCTCCACACCCTCTCCAGCATTTATTGCTTGCAGACTTTTGGATAGCAGCCATCCTGACTGGCGTGTAATGGTACCTCATTGAGGTTTTGATTTGCATTTCTCTGATAATGAGTGATGTTGAGCATCTTTTCATGTGTTTGTTAGCCATCTGTATGTCTTCTTTGGAGAAATGTCTGTTTAGTTCTTTGGCCCATTTTTTGATTGGGTCATTTATTTTTCTGGAATTGAGCTGCAAGAGTTGCTTGTATATTTTTGAGATTAATCCTTTGTCTGTTTCTTCATTTGCTATTATTTTCTCCCAATCTGAGGGCTGTCTTTTCACCTTACTTATAGTTTCCTTTGTAGTGCAAAAGCTTTTAAGTTTCATTAGGTGTCATTTGTTTATTTTTCCTTTTATTTCCAATATTCTGGGAGGTGGGTCATAGAGGATCTTGCTGTGATTCATGTTGGAGAGTGTTTTGCCTATGTTCTCCTCTAGGAGATTTATAGTTTCTGGCCTTACATTTAGATCTTTAATCCATTTTGAGTTTATTTTTGTGTATGGTGTTAGAAAGTGTTCTAATTTCATTCTTTTACAAGTGGTTGACCAGTTTTCCCAGCACCACTTGTTAAAGAGGTTGTCTTTTTTCCATTGTATATCCTTGCCTCCTTTGTCAAAGATAAGGTGTCCATAGGTTTGTGGATTTATCTCTGGGCTTTCTATTCTGTCCCATTGATCTATATTTCTGTCTTTGTGCCAGTACCATACTGTCTTGATGTCTGTGGCTTTGTAGTAGAGACTGAAGTCAGGCAGGTTGATTCCTCCAGTTCCATTCTTCTTTCTCAAGACTACTTTGGCTATTCGAGGTTTTTTGTATTTCCATACAAATTGTGAAATTCTTTGGTCTAGTTCTGTGAAAAATACCGTTGGTAACTTGATAGGGATTGCATTGAATCTATAGATTGCTTTAGGTAGAATAGCCATTTTGAAATATTGATTCTTCCAATCCATGAACACGGTATGTTTCTCCATCTGTTTGTGTCCTCTTTGATTTCTTTCATCAGTGTTTTATAGTTTTCTATGTATAGGCCTTTTGTTTCTTTAGGTAGATGTACTCCTAAGTATTTTATTCTTTTTGTTGCAATGGTGAATGGTATTGTTTCCTTAATTTCTCTTTCTGTTTTTTTCATTGTTAGTATATAGGAATGCAAGGGATTTCTGTGTGTTAATTTTATATCCTGCAACTTTACTATATTCATTGATTAGCTCTAGTAATTTTCTGGTAGAGTCTTTAGGGTTTTCTATGTAGAGGATCATGTCATCTGCAAACAGTGAGAGTTTCACTTCTTCTTTTCCTATCTGGATTCCTTTTACTTCTTTTTCTGCTCTGATTGCTGTGGCCAAAACTTCCAACACTATGTTGAATAGTAGTGGTGAGAGTGGGCACCCTTGTCTTGTTCCTGATTTCAGGGGAAATGCCTTCAATTTTTCACCATTGAGGGTGATGCTTGCTGTGGGTTTGTCATATATAGCTTTTATTATGTTGAGGTATGTTCCTTCTATTCCTGCTTTTTGGAGAGTTTTAATCATAAATGAGTGTTGAATTTTGTCAAAGGCTTTCTCTGCATCTATTGAGATAATCATATGGTTTTTATCTTTGAATTTGTTAATGTGGTATATTTGATTTCCTTTTAATATTACATTAAAATTTCTTGTGTAAAATTTCAACCGGTAAGATGCCTGAGAACCAATCAGATAAAAGCAACATCTGTTGGAGGAGGCCAAGTGATCCAAAAAAGCAAGAAGGCAAGACACAACAGAAGGCTAAAAGGTAGTCTTAGAGGTCTAATAAGAATGTGTCATTAAAGAGGAAATTGAGAAGCTGAAAGACAAGATTGACACTAGCCTGTTAGCACAGTCCAGGAGAAGAATGTCCCCTGACCCGAGAATATGGTTGTTTATCTTGATTTCCGAGGTGGGCATGTCTAAAGATAGTGTATCAGAGCCTGAAGAAATTAGCCTAGTGACAATGACTGAGTGCTCACAAACAGTCATGTGTGTTTCTTCTTCCTGAACATGCCACGAGTCTATCCCAGGTTTGTCTTACTAGATGATACCCCAGCCAGATTCCTGCCCCTACCCTGGCAAGGCGGTGAAGTAAAGTGGAGCTCTGCATTCAGTGAAAATATTACCCCTTGAGTATTTTAGGAGTTGCCAGTTGGCATATGCCTTATTCCCAAAGAACCTGTCCCGTAACTGGCATCTCCTGACCCTTGCACATTCCAGATTCTAGCAACTCCCAAACTGCTCAGCACGCACATGCTCACTATACATTCCGACAGGAGTCCTGGGCAGCAGTGGGCCTCCAGCCCTGTGGAGCTGGAGCCAAACACCAAGCACCTACATAATCTCCATTTCGGAAGGAGACACTTTTCTCCTGGACTGGAAATTTACCCTGAGGCTACAGCTGCAAACTGGCCACACTCAGCCCCCATTTGGACTTGTTGCCTGGTGGTCCCAGGCTTCTCCAGCCCCACCAGGGCTGCCGGGTGTCCCTTTTATCTCGATGGGGCCATTCTCACAGGGGAAATGATTTATGCCACCCATTCTCACATGAGAAATGATTTATGCCACCTTCACATCAAGGCAGTTAGCAACAGTATGCCTTCTCCATGCCTTTTCTCTTCCTAACTGACTTGTTAGAGAAGACCCCACGGTTCTAGGGGAAGGCAGACCAAGAAGACTGAAAGGAGCCTGGATCTTTGTGAATCTCTGAATGACTCATACTCTGCTGACTGTGTTATGAATAAAAAATAAACATTATTTGTATTAAGTCTGTGAGATGCTGGGGTGGTTTTTTACAACAGTTCAGTCTGACCAACAAAGACATAAATAGTATTTTTAAAAAATCAGTTGCATTTCTTCAAAGATCACCAGAAAATAATTTCTTTTTTTTCTAAATATCATGCATTTTATTTTATTTTTTTAAATAAACAATTTCATTTTATTCTTTTTTTTAATTTTTTTTTTATTTTTTATTTTTTTTGTCATACATTGATATGAATCAGCCATAGATTTACACGTATTCCCCATCCAGATCCCCCCCTCCCACCTCCCTCACCACCCGATTCCTCTGGGTCTTCCCAGTGCACCAGGCCCGAGCACTTGTCTCATGCATCCCACCTGGGCTGGTGATCTGTTTCACCATAGATAGTATACATGCTGTTCTTTTGAAACATCCCACCCTCACCTTCTCCCACAGAGTTCAAAAGTCTGTTCTGTATTTCTGTGTCTCTTTTTCTGTTTGGCATATAGGGTTATTGTTACCATCTTTCTAAATTCCATATATATGTGTTAGTATACTGTATTGGTCTTTATCTTTCTGGCTTACTTCACTCTGTATAATGGGCTCCAGTTTCATCCATCTCATTAGAACTAATTCAAATGAATTCTTTTTAATGGCTGAGTAATATTCCATGGTGTATATGTACCACAGCTTCCTTATCCATTCATCTGCTGATGGGCATCTAGGTTGCTTCCATGTCCTGGCTATTATAAACAGTGCTGCGATGAACATTGGGGTGCACGTGTCTCTTTCAGATCTGGTTTCCTCGGTGTGTATGCCCAGAAGTGGGATTGCTGGGTCATATGGCAGTTCTAATTCCAGTTTTTTTAAGAAATCTCCACACTGTTCTCCATAGCAGCTGTACTAGTTTGCATTCCCACCAACAGTGTAAGAGGGTTCCCTTTTCTCCACACCCTCTCCAGCATTTATTGCTTGTAGACTTTTGGATAGCAGCCATCCTGACTGGCGTGTAATGGCACCTCATTGTGGTTTTGATTTGCATTTCTCTGATAATGAGTGATGTTGAACATCTTTTCATATGTTTGTTAGCCATCTGTATGTCTTCTTTGGAGAAATGTCTGTTTAGTTCTTTGGCCCATTTTTTGATTGGGTCATTTATTTTTCTGGAATTGAGCTTCAGGAGTTGCTTGTATATTTTTGAGATTAATCCTTTGTCTGTTTCTTCATTTGCTATTATTTTCTCCCAATCTGAGGGCTGTCTTTTCACCTTACTTATAGTTTCCTTTGTAGTGCAAAAGCTTTTAAGTTTCATTAGATCCCATTTGTTTAGTTTTGCTTTTATTTCCAATATTCTGGGAGGTGGGTCATAGAGGATCTTGCTGTGATTTATGTCGGAGAGTGTTTTGCCTATGTTCTCCTCTAGGAGTTTTATAGTTTCTGGTCTTACATTTAGATCTTTAATCCATTTTGAGTTTATTTTTGTGTATGGTGTTAGAAAGTGTTCTAGTTTCATTCTTTTACAAGTGGTTGACCAGTTTTCCCAGCACCACTTGTTAAAGAGGTTGTCTTTTTTCCATTGTATATCCTTGCCTCCTTTGTCAAAGATAAGGTGTCCATAGGTTCGTGGATTTATCTCTGGGCTTTCTATTCTGTTCCATTGATCTATATTTCTGTCTTTGTGCCAGTACCATACTGTCTTGATGACTGTGGCTTTGTAGTAGAGTCTGAAGTCAGGCAGGTGGATTCCTCCAGTTCCATTCTTCTTTCTCAAGATTACTTTGGCTATTCGAGGTTTTTTTGTATTTCCATACAAATTGTGAAATTCTTTGGTCTAGTTCTGTGAAAAATACCCTTGTTAGCTTGATAGGGATTGCACTGAATCTATGGATTGCTTTAGTAGAATAGCCATTTTGGTAAATATTGATTCTTCCAATCCATGAACCAGGTATGTTTCCTCTCCATCTGTTTGTGTCTCTTTGATTTCTTTCATCAGTTGTTTTATATTTTTCTAATGATGTATAGGTCTTTTGTTTCTTTAAGAGATAAACTCCTAAGTATTTTATTCTTTTTGTTGGCAATGGTGAATGGTATTGTTTCCTTAATTTCTCTTTCTGTTTTTTTCTTGTTGTGTATAGGAATGCAAGGGAATTTCTGTGTGTTAATTATATCTGCAACTTTTATATTCATTGATTAGCTCTAGTAATTTTCTGGAAGAGTCTTTAGGGTTTTCTATGTAGAGGATCATGTCATCTGCAAACAGCGAGAGTTTCACTTCTTCTTTTCCTATCTGGATTCCTTTTACTTCTTTTTCTGCTCTGATTGATGTGGCCAAAACTTCCAACACTATGTTGAATAGTAGTGGTGAGAGTGGGCACCCTTGTCTTGTTCCTGATTTCAGGGGAAATGCTTTCAATTTTTCACCATTGAGGGTGATGCTTGCTGTGGGTTTGTCATATATAGTTTTTATTATGTTGAGGTATGTTCCTTCTATTCCTGCTTTCTGGAGAGTTTTAATCATAAATGAGTGTTGAATTTTGTCAAAGGCTTTCTCTGCATCTATTGAGATAATCATATAGTTTTTATCTTTCAATTTGTTAATGTGGTGTATTACATTGATTTGATTTGCTGGATATTAAGAATCTTGCGTTCCTTGGGATAAAAGCCAACTTGGTCATCGGTGTATGATTTTTTTAATATGTTGTTGGATTCTGTTTGCTGGAATTTTGTTAAGGATTTTTGCATCTATGTTCATCAGTGATATTGGCCTGTAGTTTTCTTTTTTTGTGGCATCTTTGTCTGATTTTGGAATTAGGGTGATGGTGGCCTCATAGAATGAGTTTGGAAGTTTACCTTCTTCTGCAATTTTTCTGGAAGAGTTTGAGTAAGATAGGTGTTAGCTCTTCTCTAAATTTTTGGTAGAATTCAGCTGTGAAGCCATCTGGTCCTGGGCTTTTGTTTGCTGAAGATTTTTGATTACACTTTCGATTTCCTTGCCTGTGATGGGTCTGTTAAGATCTTCTATTTCTTCCTGGTTCAGTTTTGGAAAGTTATACTTTTCTAAGAATTGGTCCATTTCATCCAAGTTGTCCATTTTATTGGCATAGAGCTGCTGGTAGTAGTCTCTTAATGATCTTTGTATTTCAGTGTTGTCTGTTGTGATCTCTACATTTTCATTTCTAATTTTGTTAATTTGGTTCTTCTCTCTTTGTTTCTTAATGAGTCTTGCTAATGGCTTGTCAATTTTGTTTATTTTTTCAAAGAACGAGCTTTTAGCTTTGTTGATTTTTGCTATGGTCTCTTTAGTTTCTTTTGCATTTATTTCTGCCCTGATTTTTAAGATTTCTTTCCTTCTGCTAGCCCTGGGGTTCTTCATTTCTTCCTTCTCTAGTTGCTTTAGGTGTAGAGTTAAGTTATTTATTTGGTTTTTTTCTTGTTTCTTGATGTAAGCCTGTATTGCTATGAACCTTCCCCTTAGCACTGCTTTTACAGTGTCCCATAGGTTTTGGGTTGTTGTGTTTTCATTTTCATTCATTTCTATACATATTTTGATTTCTTTTTTGATTTCTTCTATGATTGGTTGGTTATTCAGAAGCGTGTTATTTAGCCTCCATATGTTTGAATTTTTAACAATTTTTTTCCTGTAATTGAGATCTAATCTTACTGCACTGTGGTCAGAAAAGATGACTGGAATGATTTCAATTTTTTTGAATTTTCCAAGACCAGATTTATGGCCCAGGATGTGATCTATTCTGGAGAAGGTTCCGTGTACACTTGAGAAAAAGGTGAAGTTGATTGTTTTGGGGTGAAATGTCCTATAGATATCAATTAGGTCTAGCTGGTCCATTGTGTCATTTAAAGTTTGTGTTTCCTTGTTAATTTTCTGTTTAGTTGATCTATCCATAGTTGTGAGTGGGGTATTAAAGTCTCCCACTATTATTGTGTTACTATTAATTTCCTCTTTCATACTCGTTAGTGTTTGCCGTACATATTGCAGTGCTCCTATGTTGGGTGCATATATATTTATAATTGTTATATCTTCTTCTTGGATTGATCCTTTGATCATTATATAGTGTCCTTCTTTGTCTCTTTTCACATCCTTTATTTGAAAGTCTATTTTATCTGATATGAGTATTGCAACTCCTGCTTTCTTTTGGTCTCCGTTTGCATGAAATATTTTTTTCCAGCCCTTCACTTTTAGTCTGTATGTGTCTCTTGCTTTGAGGTGGGTCTCTGTAGACAGCATATATAGGGGTCTTGTTTTTGTATCCATTCAGCCAATCTTTTTCTTTTGGTTGGGGCATTCAACCCATTTACATTTAGGGTAATTATTGATAGGTGTGGTCCCGTTGCCATTTACTTTGTTGTTTTGGGTTCACGTTTATACAGCCTTTCTGCATTTCCTGTCTAGAGAAGATCCTTTAGCATTTGTTGAAGAGCTGGTTTGGTGGTGCTGAATTCTCTCAGCTTTTGCTTGTCTGTAAAGCTTTTTGAATTCTCCTTCATATCTGAATGAGATCCTTGCTGGATACAGTAATCTAGGTTGTAGGTTTTTCTCTTTCATTACTTTCAGGACGTCCTGCCATTCCCTTCTGGCCTGGAGGGTTTCTATTGATAGGTCAGCTGTTATCCTTATGGGAATCCCTTTGTGTGTTATTTGTTGTTTTTCCCTTGCTGCTTTTAATATTTGTTCTTTGTGTTTGATCTTTGTTAATTTGATTTAATTATGTGTCTTGGGTGTTTCGCCTTGGGTTTATCCTGTTTGGGACTCTCTGGGTTTCTTGGACTTTGGGTGGCTATATTCCTTCCCCATTTTAGGGGAAGTTTTTCAGCTATTATCTCCTCGAGTATTTTCTCAATGGCCTTTCTTTTTGTCTTCTTCTTCTGGAACTCCTATGATTCGAATGTTGGGGGTTTCACAGTGTCCCATGAGGTCCCTGAGCTGTCCTCTTTTCTTTTGATTTTTTTTTTTCTTTTTTCCTCTCTGCTTCATTTATTTCCACCATTTATCTTCTACCTCACTTATCCTATCTTCTGTCTCCATTATTCTACTCTTGGTTCCCTCCAGAGTGTTTTTGATCTCATTTATTGCATTATTCATTTTTAATTGACTCTTTTTTTATTTCTTCTAGGTCCTTGTTAAACATTTCTTGCATCTTCTCAATCCTTGTCTCCAGGCTATTTATCTGTAACTCCATTTTGTTTTCAAGATTTTGGATCATTTTTACTATCATTATTCTGAATTCTTTTTCAGGTAGACTCCCTATCTTCTCCTCTTTTGTTTGACTTGGTGGGCATTTTTCATGTTCCTTTACCTGTTTGGTATTTCTTTGCCTTTTCATCTTGTTTAGATTGCTGTGTCTGGAGTGGGCTTTCTGTATTCTGGAGGTCTGTGGTTCCTTTTTATTGTGGAGGATTTACCCAGTGGGTGGGGTTAGACGATTGGCTTGTCAAGGTTTCCTGGTTAGGAAAGTTTGCTTCGGTGTTCTGGTGCATGGAACTTGATTTCTTCTCTCTGGAGAGCAATGGAGTGCTCAGTAATGAGTTTTGAGATGGGTCTATGTGTTAGGTGTCACCTTGGGCAGCCTGTATGTTGACGTTTAGGGCTATGTTCCTGCATTGCTGGAGAATTTGCTTGGTATGTCTTGCTCTAAAACTTATTGGCTCTTGGGTGGTGGTTGGTTTCAGTGTAGGTATGGAGGCTTTTGGATGGTCACTTATTACTTAAAGTTCCATGTAGTCAGGAGTTTTCTGATGTTCTCAGGTTTTGGGCTTAAGTCTCCTGCCTCTGGATTTCAGTTTTATTCTTCCTGTAGTCTCAGGACTTCTCCAACTACACAGCACTGATAATAAAACTTCTAGGTTAATGGCGAAAAGTTTCTCCCCCCGTTAGGGACACCCAGAGAAGTTCACAGAGTTACATGAAGAAGAGGAGAGGGAGGAGGGAGATAGTGTTGAGCAGGAGGAGAAAAAGGGGGACTCAAGAGGAGAGAGACAGATCTACGCAGTTGTCTGTTCCCAGAATGTTCTCCGTAGCCCAGACACCCACCAAGATTCACAGAATTGGATTGGGAAGAAAAGGAGAAAGGAGGAAATAGAGGTGTTCTGAGGTAGAAAACAGAGAGTCAAGATTGGGAGAGAATAATCAACACACTCCTGAATAAAAATGGGAACTGAATATTGGATTCTTAAATGTTCACAATTTATATCATATATTGAAAAACAAAAATTAAAAATCTAGAGTAGAGATTAGACTCTTAAAAATACTATATTAAAAACAAAAACCAAAACACACACAAAAAAATTTTTAAAAATATATATGAAGTTCAGTTTAAAAAATAGGGCTTCTCTTTTTTTTTTTCTTTTTGGTAAGGTTATAGTGTATTGAAAATGAAAATTAAGGAGTAGTAGAGGAGTACTAGAGGACTTTAAAAGAAATAAGAGAAAAAGAAAAATAGAAAATAGAAGAGAAAAAGGAGAAAAAAAAGAAAGAAAGAAAAAAAAAGAATTTTCCCTAATTAAAAAAATCGTAAAAATCTATGAAAATGAAAGTTAAGGAATGATGGGGGAGTAATAGGGAATTTTAAAGGAAAATAAAAGAGAAAAAATAAAAAAGAAAAAATTAAAAAAAAAATTTTTTTTTTTATTTAAAAAAAAAAAGTAAAAATATATCTAGGAATTTCTCTGGAGCTGTTGCGGTCAGTGTCGGTTCGGCTCAGTTTCAGATATCTCCTCGTTCCAGCTTACAGATCTCGATATCTACAGGCCTCTTCCGGTATAATCGGTGTTTTCTACAGGGATTTTAATCTGTTGCACCGCTCTCTCCTGAAGCGGTTCCCTTTGTTTATTTGGCTTCTGTTTGCCGGTTTCTTCAGAGCCTCATTTCCGCCCTGGCACAGGCGGGCGGAGGTGGACTCTTATTCAGGTAGCTAGTTCTGTCGCGCTGCTGGGAGGGGCTGACGCTGCGGGGCTGGGCTGGCGCTGCCGGGAGAGGCTGGTGCTGGTTTCTCGGTCTGCGCTGCTCAGAATCCCGGCCGCTCCTCATGGAG